>NC_087220.1:63629755-63642255 GCF_015104395.2 Macrobrachium nipponense
TTCCGGTACGAAACCATGTTGTCCTATATTGAACAAAATTATTTTTTATTAATGTTTCATAATATTTTTCTTCATTACCCTTTCATACACTTTCATAATATGTGATGTTTAGACTCACAGGCCTATAATTACTTGCCTCTAGTCTTGATCCACTTTTGAAAGTAGGGGTGATATATGCTAATTGTGCTCATCATAATCTTGCCTGTATCTACACTTTGTCTTAATAATATTGCAAGTGGCTTTGCGATAGAATGAACTACTTTCTTTAACAAAATAGCAGGGACTCCATCCGCCCTGCAGCAGCTCCATTTTTAATTTCATTAATTGCCTGCACAATATCAGCTTCATTAATTTCTATGTCAGCTAAATATTCACTATTTTCTTCCCTTACTTCTATATCATTATCTTCATTATCTATTCTAGGGGTGAATTCTCTCTTATATCGTTCTGCCAATATGTTGCCATTTTCCTTTTTTCATTCGTTAATCTCCCTTCAACTTCTCGAGAGGGCCTATTTCTATTCTTCTTTTATTCATCTTCTTCGCATATGAGTATAATAGTTTTGGGGTTTGCTTGATATTTAATAGGGGTTTTTTTCTTCCAAGTCCCGTTTTTCATTTCTTTTGATTGTATAATCTTTTGTTCTGCATTTTCTATCTTACTTTTTAGTTCTAACTTTCCATGCATTTTTTTTTCTTTTGCAAGACCTTTTTTCCACTTTCTGATTTTCTGGAACAAGATCCTTCTGTCTCTTGGTATGCATGAATGATTTTACTTTTCTTCTTCGGTATATATTTTTCCACTATTTTCTCCAATATTTTATATAATATCTCCGTATTTACCCTTATGTCATCACTTACGAAAATGTTATCCCAATCTCTTTGTTTAATTCTTCATTAATTTCTGACCATTTTTATATTTTTACTGTAGAAGTTGTATTTTCCATATCCTTCCCACTTTTTCATTTCTTGCTTATCTCTATTTTCACTTGCTTTGGAATGAACTGTTAATTCTATGACATTATGGTCTGAAATACTCGCATTATAAACTATTATTTCTTAACATAATTCATCTCGTTCACAAATACTAGGTCTAAAGTATTTTCCTTTCTTGTTGGCAGGTGATTTATTTGTTGAATGTTGTATTCTAGTAGCATATCTAATAGCTTTTCAAATTGCCTCTTATCTTCTGCACTACTATTACTCTCTTTTTTATATGTATAAGTACAACCACAATCTCCTATTCGTTCTTTCCATTCTACGAAAGGAAAGTTGAAGTCACCAGATAGGAGAATAGTCCAGTCCTTGTGATTTCTACATATATCATCCAATTTTTCAATTTTTCAATTATTAAGTCAAACTCTTTAGTATTAGGAGGTCTATATATTACTATGTTCATCAATTTTTTCAGATTCAAATTCTACCGCTATTTAGTTCACATTCTGAGTTTACTATACTTTCTCATATATTTTTTCCTTGTTTTTTGTTTTCCCATATATTGCGGTTCCCCTTGATTCCTATTTTTCTATCTGATCTATAAGTTTGGAACCCTTTTATTTGATCATCATTCCCAGTCTCTTGGGAATACCAAGTTTCACTTATATTCATTATATCTATTTTCTTTTCATTTTGGGTTAGTTCTTCTAAGTACTCTATTTTTCTTTTTGA
Source organism: Macrobrachium nipponense (assembly GCF_015104395.2). Taxonomy (NCBI): domain Eukaryota; kingdom Metazoa; phylum Arthropoda; class Malacostraca; order Decapoda; family Palaemonidae; genus Macrobrachium; species Macrobrachium nipponense. The sequence continues at coordinate 63,631,423 of NC_087220.1, forward strand.
GTTACTCGTAACTAAACCCTGCGCATCATCCACATGATGGTTTGCGTGTTTTTCTCCTTCATTTAATAATGGTAGTAATAAGGATTTTCCCATGTCTCTTTCCTGTTCTGGTATGTTGTTCTTTTTTTTCATTTCCAGAAATTCTGACATTAAAAAATCCAACTTTTCCATATATGATCTTCCTTCATCAATAATTATTCATTTTGTGTCTGAATCTGCAATTTTCTCCGTTTCTGCAATATCCTCTTGCATAATAAATACAGTTATTATCTCTTGAGTAGAATTTCGGAGCTGATGCTTTGAAATTTTTTGCTGACACCTCTGCATATCTCATTGGTGGTTTGCTTTTCTCTTTTACCTGATATTCTTGATTTCTCTCTTTATTGTTTCTTTCTTATTTTGGATTTTATTACTTGGTTGGTTATTTATTTGATTATGATTCATGGCTACAGGTGCATATATTTGCATTTTTTGTCGACTTACATCCTTTTCCTTCTTTAGGTTTTTTTACATATTTTTGGATGCAGATCTCTGCAATCATCCCCATATCCATCTAAGTATGCACATTTACCATATATTTCATAGTTTTGACATATCTTAGGATGTTTGTAGTAACACTCTTTCTCCAAATCTGCAATTCCCTCTTTTCAAAAGGTTGCAGATTTTGTCTTTCTTGTCTATTTTTTTCCTCTTTTCCCGTCATTGTGTAGATCTGGGTAGAGCCTCTTCGGGATTTGCTTTTCTGTTGTCATATCGTAATTTATTTCTTCGTAGGTATGCTGCTTTATTGCCTCATATGTAGTATCAATGAGTATCTCTGCATCCATACTTTTATCTTGTTCTTTGTTTTCCTTATTTTTTTCTGTCATTTCATTTTTGTTTACTTCTCTTCCGTTTCCTCTTCTTCTTTTTTCTTCTTCTTCTTCCTCTTCTCTCTTCTTCATCCTCACTATTTGTACATTCAATCTTGATTTAATAACATTGTCTATCCATGATAGACATGTTGAACAAAAAATTCTTGTATCTTTTCTCAAATCTTGTATTACCTCAGCACACTGTGGATGGGTCGGAATGTTGCATGCAGCACATTTTCTGATTAGGTTTTGTGGATTGACTATGCTATACCAACCTTACACAGTTTGCATGCTTTTTGGCATTCTTTTTCCTAATGCATCAATTAGGATATTCACAAGATTCACCTTATTCATTTTCTTTGTCGGAATATGTTGGTTTATGTATATTTTCTTTATGAGTCTCTTGACCACTTGGATTTTTATTTTATTTGGAACTTCTTCAATTATTTTCAAGATGTTTTCATTAGATTTGTTCCAGTTTGAAGGATTATATCCTTCTAATATATCTATGAATGCTTTTGTATCTTTTTGGTTAGGACTGTTGCTGATTCATAGATGAAATGCCAGTTCCCTTCCTGCTACCTCATCGTATTGCGAATCTGCTAAAACACGCCAAATTAACGCCACCTCTTCCCGCAGTTGGAACTTACTGCCATCTTGTTCTGATTATAGTATTACACTTGATAAACTAACTTAGAAGACGCTTTATCCTACTATTTTCACACTAATCTTATCACCGATAGTTCACGAACACTTCTAGATATTTCTCAAATTCTAGTCGTATGTTAAACTTGTGATATCTGTTGATTAATCTGACTTCACGCGGGTACGTCTCACCAAGCAAGATGGCTACTACGAGAGAGAGAGAGAGAGAGAGAGAGAGAGAGAGAGAGAGAGAGAGAGTCTGTAGTATATAAAAAATTGAAGGTTAACGACCTCCCGACGATGGAGAAAGACGAGTTAATAAACACCCAAGGGGAAGAGACCAATTACTGACCCAATTACACTCGGAAGGAGGCCCCTGGGAGGTATCCATTACAGCCCCCCTCCCCCCTCCCCCTGGTACCCTTTTGTACGCCCTCGGCACCGTCTAGCCGAAACAGGCTTCGTCTGGACGCCTTTTGACCTTGTTTTGAAAGGTCTGAGTCCGAGTGACCTTGAAAGGTCTTGAGTCCGAGTGACCTGGAAAGGTCTTGAGTCCGAGTGACCTTGAAAGGTCTTGAGTCCGAGTGACCTTGAAAGGTCGTGAGTCCGAGTGACCTTGAAAGGTCGTGAGTCCGAGTGACCTTGAAAGGTCTTGAGTCCGAGTGACCTTGAAAGGTCTTGAGTCCGAGTGACCTTGAAAGGTCTTGAGTCCGAGTGACCTTGAAAGGTCTTGAGTCCGAGTGACCTTGAAAGGTCTTGATCCGAGTGACTTGAAGGTCTTGAGTCCGAGTGACCTTGAAAGGTCTTGAGTCCGAGTGACCTTGAAAGGTCTTGAGTCCGAGTGACCTTGAAAGGTCTTGAGTCCGACTGACCTTGAAAGGTCTTGAGTCCGGGTGACCTTGAAAGTCCTTGAGTCTGAGTGACTTTGAAACGGTAAGTGAACTGGAAACGTCTTAGTGACCTAGTAACCCTGAAAGGTCTTGAGTTCGAGTGACCTTGAAACGTCTTGAGTGACCTTGAAAGGCTTTGAGTCCGAGTGACCTTGAAAGGCCATGAGTGACCTTGAAATGTCTTGAGTGACCTTGAAAGGGGCAGAGTCTGAGTGACTGAAATGGTAAGTGACCTTGAAAGGTCTTGACCCTGAGTGACTTTGAAACGATGTGACCTGGAAACGTCTGAGTGACCTAGTAACCCTGAAAGGTCTTGAGTCCGAGTGACAATGAAAGGTCTTGCGTCTAAGTGACCTTGAAAATGGTAAGTGTTCTTCAAAGGTCTGGGTGGCCTTGATAGGTCTGAGCACGGTCTAGATAGAACAGGTCAGCCAGACAGCTCCCCAATTTTAAACCTATAATAGTAGGTCATCTGAGGGAGCGCGGTGGTGAGAACCATTAAGAACGTAGGTCTAACACACCCTCAAGAATCTTTTTAGAAGAGAATGTTGTTGATAATGTGATCTTTCAAGTGTCAAAAGAATGAAAACAAAACACCATTTACATTTTGAAAATATCTTATTGAGTTACAACTTTTCTTTTTTTCTAAGTGCCTCCCTGCATGGTTGCCCTTGACGTTTCCTATACTTTATCAAATTATTAAGGTATCTCATTCGAAAATATACGGATAGCTTTACATAAAAAGCTATAACATCGTCAGGAACTTCAATATTAGACTTTTTCAATTCAAAGCAAAGATTTTTGAAACAATGTTTGCCCTCTATGAGGGCTTTCCCATATACAGCATTAAAGATCTCCCGCATTATTACTAACTGTGAAAAAAATTTACAAAAAAAAATTACTAGAAGGTACTGCAACTCCCCCCTACTTACACAGTGTATCCAGTATCACTCCTTGGTACTTCTTTATTCGTATTTCCTAAATCAGGGTATTTCACACAAAATATTTTGACAATATATCCCCCAATGTATTTAAGAGCCTTCTCCTCAATTAGTCTCGTGATATCTTTTTTTTTTTTTTTTTTTATTTCTGTCTTTGATCTCAAAAGGTTTAGTTCCTCATCATAAACATCTTTTCCTAAATCAAAATCTAAATTTCTAAACATCTGTGTTGTTAGCCATATTTCTAATGCTAACTCCCTTTCTTTTGTTACATACTCACCTTCATTGGGAGATTCAAGGGATTTTTCAACTGAGGTGATATTATAACACTTTTCACTTATTACCTTCCCTAACAACAATTTTTTATGCCTGAATTTAAAATTCACTGCATTTGGATGATCACGGTGACCATCAGTGGCCTTATACACCCAAAGAAATGTTCAAGGCAATATTGATTTAATCTTTGTGTCAGCAGGTAGCCAATACTATGAGAAGCTTTTAACATTAAATAAAGCAATGGTGAATTTACATGAAAAAATTATTCCTTTCTCCAGATGGAATATATATATTTTTACATTAAGACTTTTAACTCATAATACTCATTACCTCGATGACCTTGAGCAATTTAATTTACCTGTTGGTTTTTCTACCTTAATACCAAAAGCAGTGCTTTTACCAAGCTCTCCATACACGCATGAAGAGTTCATGATGTCGAGCCAATCATTCTTTATTAAAAGAATAAAATCGGACGTTTTACAACAGTTTTGACACTTCAACAGTCTCCTTTCGCCTAAATATTTTATTGAATTGGCACATGATGTAGACACCATTTTTCACTGCTAATTTAACGCGATGTCTTTGTTGACCCGTTACATTTAAATGCATTTCATTGATCTTATATGCAAGCCCATAGTCTGTTTTGGTTTTACCAAGTATTTCTCGTAAGTTACAAGCTGAAATGCACTCTTCATTATTAAGGAAAAAACCAGTCAATAAACTATTTCTTACTAATTTGATTAAATGGGGAACATCAGAGAACACGACGTTAATTCTGTCAGCACGACAACAGACATGTACCCACTGGTCTTTGTATGGCTTTTCTTTTGGAAAACGATGGAATTTTATATTCGAGTTTTTCGTTTTTTCTCCTGTATTAGAACAGCCAAATACTGCGCAGTTACTTGGCATTATCAATGGTATAATGAATGAATGAATGAATAAAAAGATATATGGGCAAACAGCAAGTCCTATGGTCTACCTTACGACTATGGGTAGCATACTCTCTCTCTCTCTCTCTCTCTCTCCATGAACTGAAAAAGTGAGAGAAATGTAAAAGAAACATAAATTAACACCTTTCTCGCGGTTCCATTTCTTTTTAAAGATGCAGAACTGAAATCATGCGTCTTCCCCGGTCGGGAAGGATAATCCTATAATCCTTGTGCCTTCCTTTCTCTCCCTCCCTTCTTTTTCTCTTTCCTTTCTCTCTCCTTTCTTTTTCCTCCCTCACCTGGTGCCCGCCGTGTCCTACATTCTTCCAGGATACTGTGAAAGGAGTCCCCTTGTTTTTCCCTGGGTGGAAGGACTGAGCCGGTAATCTTCCAGACTTTGTAAGCTCTTTTTCTTACATTCTCCTATTACCTAATGTCACTGGGTCTTATATTCTTTCTTGTATTCTTCAAGAGTATTATGAATAAGTCTCGCATTTTCACCCTGTAGAAAGCTGATGGCATAATCTACCAGGCTTTTTAAGGCTCTACGCAATTTTGTTTGTAATTTTGGTCTTCTGTCACTGTTCTGTATGCTAGATGAATGCTGAACATGGGCGTTCTTTAGCGTGATGGTGAACGTTCTTTATTTAAAAGTTAAGAATTTACATATAAGCCCAGGCTGATTTCCCTTTAAATTCTCATTTTACTGAGGAGTCTGGAACTCTTATTTTTATTTGACTGTTCATTTTTGGTTCTAACTTTGTAACTAAGCCCCGCCCCCTTCTTTTCCTAGTAACTTTTACTTGTTAGCCCTTCAGAGCTCTATTTTCCCTGATTTTTGGATGTACATCCTCCACGTTTATCATATTATCCTTTACCTTTTAAATTCTACCATTGTCTTAGCGTATAGCTCCACTCAGCAGTACTGGGATTTTTCCCAATCGTTACAAAAAAGGGTAGTTGGAAACTTCATCTCAACTTCATTTTTAAGTCCCGCCCATATCTCTTCTCTTTCTAACGACTATTGCATTCATGCTCCGCCCACATCTTATCTTCAAAGAGAATTTTGCATCCAAGTCCCACTTCTTTTATCTATTACTTACTGACACTGCATGTAAGCTCTCTCTCTCTCTCTCTCTCTCTCTCTCTCTTTTAGCTAATGATCCCAGGACGCGTTAATGGAAGGAATGGAGAGAGAGAGAGAGAGAGAGAGAGAGAGAGAGAGAGAGAGAGAGAGAGAGAGAGAGAGAGAGAGAGAGAATCATCGGGGCGTCAGTGGCGTAAAAGTGGATTTTTTTGTAAGTGAAAAATGGTAAAGGGTTTAGAGAGAGAGAGTTTTGATTAAAATTATATTAATATAAAAAGAATTAATACGGCGAGACAATGACACACACACACAGACATACAGAGAGAGAAAAAGAGAGAGAGAGAGAGAGAGAGAGAGAGAGAGAGAGAGAGCTTCCCGCACCTCCTATGTCGACATCCTATCCTACAGCATCGACTCCTTCATGAAGGAGTTGCAGATCCGTCCAGGGCGGACCTGGTGAGCTGACAGGTGTCCTAGAGCCGCTTCCGCTCCCCTCCTTCATCGCTTCCGTCAACATCGAATCCTCCCAATATCCTTTGATTAGGACTAATTCATCTCCTCGGGAGGCGGATTAGCTTTGATTGGGGCGTGATTGGTGAGGGGGTGCGGGGGAGGTAGGCCCGATTGACCCCCGCTATAAGGACACCTGTCCAGTTGTTTAGAGGCTTGGGTCGTTATAGACGGGTTATGAAAAAATTAATTTTGACAGGTATTTTGGGTGTTATGTGTTTTTCAGATTATGACGAAGAATTCTCTCTCTCTCTCTCTCCTTCTCTCTCATTTTATTTCTCTGGCGACCTGTTGAATAAATGATTTTTCTGAAATAATTGTGAAATAATCTACATTGCCATGTTTATAGCAAATTGAATGCAAATAGTACTCCATCTTGGAACTGTAGATTTTGATATCTTTGAAAAAAAAAAAAAAAAAAAAAGTCTTCAGACTTAATATAGATAGCATCTGTGTGTGATGGGTATTCAATACCTCATGTAGTGGAGCCAAGGGTCAAAAAAAAGGACCATATTTCCAGGTCAGAGGTCAGACGGGAATATAACAGTATATAGTTGCTTGGATCTGAGGGTTGACATCTTTATATCGAAGTGCATGTTTAGTTTTCTGTAAAGGAAAACTATTGAGATGGCTCTTCTTTGTCTGCTTCGATACAGATCTCAGATCTAAACTGCAGAGGCTAGAGGGCTGCAAATTGATATGTCGATCATCCACCCTTCAATCGTCAGGCATTCCAGTTGCAACCCTCTAGCCTCAGTAGGTTTGATTCTATTTATGCTTTAAGTTAGCCATGATCGTGCGTCTGGCACCGTTTTTTTTTTTTTTTTTTTTTTTTTTTAACTGTCAATTTCAGTTTTCCAAATCTCGCTCAGACCGAAGCTACGCAGATCTATCTAAGGATATGATAAAGCTAAATGGTTCTCGTCGTTGGCGTCAATATACGAGAGAACCACTTTCACGTCACCCAATTTCGCCGTCCCTCAACCCTTGGCCTCTGTAACGATTTTATAAACGAGGCTAATTCGCATATAACGAGGACCTATAATTGCAGATCGAACTTGACATAATGCTATTAGTCTCCATGGCCATTTGATGGTATGGGACTTTTACCGAAGGGGGTGATACGGGGCCGTTTGATTGTATGGGACTGGTATCGTTCTTTGGGGGGAGGGGGAGAGGTTGTCATAAGGGAATTAAATAGTTAGTGTTTTTCCACTCTCTTCGTCGTGTACACCTCGGTGACCTTTGATATTGCAACGCCAGTTAGATAAACCTAATAATCAGTGTATGGGATTGGTGAGAATTTAGGAGTGTACTTTGGTATATAAGTGTATTGGTGTATTCTGTATTCATGTGTATATATATATATATATATATATATATTATATATATATATATATATATATATGTATAATCACATTTTCCATTTAGAAAGGATGAATTACTCGCCCTACAAATCTCTCTAAATATTTTGGGATAAGGTTGCTAGCTCCCTACCCACCCTGGTAGCACCCTAGGTCCCTCTTAATAATGAAGTAAGCACCATTACCGCTAAGATCACCTTCAAACCCATGGCACTGTTACGTCGAATCGTGAGAGGCACACTTATGCAAATCCTGTTATGTATCACCTGTCAGGCAACATGTTTTTTTTAAGTTTTGATTATTTTTTAAATTTTTTATCTTTAGACCCCAACCTGTTTGTGTGACTTGTCACACGGGGCCATTTTCATTTGTGAGGAATTTCCACGGCGCTGTTTTCGTTGAAATGAGAGACTAACTTGTTTTCGAGTTTTCATCTTTTATGTCTTGTTTTCGCGGAGAGGCTGTGAGTTGATGGGCGTCATCATCTTTGGAGGTGTTAAAAGGAGTTGCGTTCAATTGGGTGGACGTCTTCCTTTTTGAAGGTGGGGTACGTTCAGTTGGTTAGGCGTCTTTCTTTATTGAAGGTGGGGTGCGTTCAGTTGGTTGGGCGTCTTCCTTTTTTGAAGGTGGGGTACGTTCAGCTGGTTTGGGGGTTTTTCTTTTTATGAAGGTGTTGGAAGGGGTGCGTTCAATTAGTTGGGCGTCTTCCTGATGGAAGCTGTTCGAAAGGTTGCGTTCTGTTTTGTGAAGGCGTTGGAAGAGAAGGTGTTGCGTTCAGTTGTCTGGGCGTTGGAAGGGAAGGGGCTACGCTCAGTTGGTTGGGGGTCCTTTTCTGAGGCATTGGAAGGGGTGCGTTCAGTTGGCTGGGCAATCATCCTTTTTTGTTGTTGGAATGGAAAGGGTTGCGTTCAGTTGGTTGAGTTCAAACGTTGAAACGGGTGCGTTCATTTGTCTGAAGATGTGTGTTGTAGCGCCGTTCGATTATTAAGAAATAGTTCACGAAGACAGATTTTGCTTGAGAAATTTATTGATGGTAATTCCTAAATTTTAGTCATAGCATCATTAAATCTTATCCCAAATAGATAAACATTCACGAGGAGAGGAAGAAGCCTGAAAACAGAAAATATTGCGAAGAAAGCATGTGGTTCTAAAGGTAAATCAGGAAACAAGTGAATGTCGATATACCAAACCAGAAATACAAATAAGGAAAACAGTGGCACCTTTATTATTAATATTTCCTGGAGGTTCCGCATGGAGAGTAGCTCGCACTCTTGGTATTCTCTGTTATAAACTTTAACGGGATAGCAAAAAGCCAGTCAGCTTATGTATGAGAAGCCCATTGTAGGAATAAAAGTGGACGACTTATCAGATTTGAGTATAGCTAGAGGGGAAAAGAGTGGGGTAGACCCATATGTTACTTTTAGGTGACAATTTTTATATAAACTTTTCAGTCATATTCATAAAATCCTACACCCTCCAATTGTACTCTAGTACCAACCTTAACCTTACTTCCGGAGGGGGATATGACCCACTGATGAGGTCTATTGGGGAGGGGATTAGGATGGGGGTGGGAGAGAGGGAGGGAGGTTACTGGCAGTCTACACGCATCGAATGCTATCAATCAAGTAACGTGACTCCTTGTACTTGAGGTCTTTTCGAGTCACGTGATATTTGCTCACTGCGACACGCTGATGGCACGTGATTGATGGCGGAGTGAGAAATTTGCATATAGGGTGTTTGTTTGTTTGTATGTTTGTTTTTCTTTCTTTGCTTGTTAGATTTTGAGGAGTTTTGTCTCGTCGTGGTAACTTAATTTAGTTTTTTTTTTATTTTTTTTTTTTTATATGCAGTTTGCCTTGTTTCGTCATGGGTTGGTCTTGCTCTTGTTTGTTTGTTTGTTTGTTTGACTTTGCGGGTTTGTCCTGTCTTGGCTTATTATTACGTTTTTGTTGTGCAGTTTGGTTTGTTTCCTAGTGGTTGGTTGGTTTGTCTGTTTGTAGTTTGTGCTGTTTTGTGGTTAGCCTCCATGCTTGTTTGTAGGGCTGTTTGTTTTCCTATTTATTTTGGTGCTGCCATTTGTCTGTCGTTTGTGCAGACGGGTTTGTTTGTTTGTTGATGGTATATAATTAATTCTGAGAATCCTTTTTCTTGTAATATAAATATATACATATGTATATATATATATATATTTATATATATATATATATATATATATATAATATATATATATATATATATATGTATATAGATAGTATATATATATAATAATATTATATATATATATATATATATATATATATATTTGGGGATACAATCCACAATGAAAGTAAAATCCTCTTGTAGTTTAAAATATATATCTCTTGTACAGGATTAAAGCTTTCGACCATCCACTGTGTTCTTGTTCACAAGACCGCAGTGGATGGTCGAAAGCTTTATAATCCTGTACAAGAGATATATATTTTTTAAACTACAAGAGGATTTTTACTTCATTGTGGATTGTATCCCCATTTACTTAGAGGTACGACATAGTACCTGGCTTCTGCATATATATATATATATATATATATATATATATATATATATATATATATATCTATATATATATATATATATATAATATATATATATATATATAATATAATGTTTGTGTGCATGTGTATATAATTTACGTTTGTTTGTGTAAGTATGCGTATGTGCATTCCACTGTTTCATCAATTCACGAACTTGCAATAAATATGTTCTCATCAACAGTTTATCCCGATATCAATCTCACTTTGTCGACATCAACGTCGAGTGTCGACGATAGTCGACGGAAATGAATGGTATTTAGTTAACCGACAGGACGGGAAATTGACCTTTGTTAATTTGCGGGTATTCATTTATTGATATTTAAGTTTATATGTATATGTATATATATGTATACATATGTATATTCAGTGAGAACTGGTCAAATATCGAATGAATTATTCGTACGTATGAGAGATTTAAATCATCCTATTAACTGGAGTAAAGCAAGATCCTTAATGCAGTATAGTTAAAAGGAATATCATCGAATCTCGTTTCATCAAATCAAATAATGGAAGTGTTCTAAATTTAAGTCTTAGTTTGTTTAAATCGATGCCTTCATAATGAACAGAAGTTGTTGGTAAATATAAGCAACAAAATTCATATATTCAGTTGTATACATGTTTTTTGACTTTGAATGATTAAGCTTCCGTTTTTCTTATGGTTAAGTCTGTTATATATAGTTTGTGACCGTGTGATCTCTGATTATCGTGTATTATCTCTTTTTGATATTGACCTTTTTGACGATTATCCATCTGGTATTCTTGAT
>NC_087220.1:63647255-63667255 GCF_015104395.2 Macrobrachium nipponense
TGCGGGGACACGCAATCTTGCGAATAGTAAATACTATCACTGCCTTGTTTTGTTCCACTGGCCACGAAAGTGGTCCTAGGTGTTCGTTAATAGGAGATTTGGGTCAGTGGCTTGTTGGATAGGAGTTTGTTTGTTAGTTTGTGTTTGAATTTGGGGTAGTTATCTGTTTGTGTGCGTTTGTGATCAAGAGACAGGTATGATGTTCGTCAATAGGAGATATGGGTCAGTGGCATGTTAGGTAGGTGTTTGTTTGTGTGCTTGTTTGTGTGTTTGTGTTTGGGGTTGTTCTTTCTCTGTTTGTGTGCGTTTGTGTTTGTGATCATGAGATAGATATGATGTTCGTCAATAGGAGATATGGGTCTGTGGCCTGTTAGGTAGGTGTTTTTGTACGTTTGTGTGTTTGTGTTTGGGGTTGTTTCATGTTTGTGTGTGTTTGTGATCACGAAAATGTTAACAGTGTTCGGTAATAGGAGGTATGGCTTAGTGGCCCGTAGGTAAGTGTCTGTGTGTTTGTGTTTGGGGTTGTTCACTGTTTGTGTGCATATGTGTTTGTAATCACGAGACAAGTATGGTTTTCATTATTAAGGGAGATTTGGAGCAGTGGCCTCTTACCTAGGCGTTTGTGTGCTTTTGTGTTTTGTGTGTGTGTGTGTGTTTGTTCTCTGTTTGTGTATATCTGTGTCTGTGACGTGTGTTTGGGCCTGTGTTTGTCCTAACTGAGTATGAATTGGGTGTTTGTGTAACCATTTCTTTATACGAAAGTTATGTCAGGTCAAACGCATTTGAGAAACTCTCTATCCCTCTCTCTCTCTCTCTCTCTCTCTCTCTCTCTCCCTCCCCGATTCACCTTATTTTATTACAAGCATATTTTATAACCAGAATTTTAAAGAACAATAATTCCGCTGGCTCATGGTTTATGTCAAAAGTAATTTAAAAAAAAAATGATAAGACAAATGAAAAATGAAATCTTTTGGGAATTGCTTTCTGGGATTTTACGAAGAGGAGGCAGGCAGCGCAACATTTCGTCTATTTTCTGAACTGCAGAAGAATGAAAAATAAATAAAGCAAAAGGATTTTTTTTTTTAATTTTTCTGACGTGAAGGATGCATGCAATTTGCATGCGCGCCAGATCCATGCGTCATTTTTCCGCTACGTGCGCTTAAAGGGGCTGTTACATAAATCTTGGGTGTTGCGAGGGCCCGTGTTTCGTTATTTATTACTTTTCCGTGAAAGAAAACTATTGAGATGGCTATTTGTTTGTCCGTCCGCACTTTTTCTGTCCGCCCCCAGATCTTTAAAAAACTACCGAGGATAGAGGGGTGGAAATTGCTATGTTGATCATCCACCCCCCAATCATCAAATGTACCAAATTGCAGCCATCTAGCATCAGTAGTTTTGATTCTATTGAAGGTTAAAGTTAGCCAGGATCGTGCGTCTGGCATCGCTTTAGGTGCCAGCAATACAAGCCACCAGCGGGACATGAGTGAAGGGTTTTCTGTGTGTATGTATTTATGTAAGTGTGCATGTATGTATGTATGTGTCAACCCGAAAAGTCATAGGTTTGATACTGACTAAAGCTGGTGTCCTAATCATCGTATATAATTCCCTTAACATGTAAGTTATTTCCAGGTTTATAAATTATTCAAAGAAAGGGCTGAACAAAATAAATAGGTCACATGTCCAAAAAAATTATTTTTAGAAACATCTGAAAACTGCAGGTCAAAATGTAGCACAGAAAAAGGCAGCAGAAACAGGTCATCTTCCAAAAAGATTATCATTTTAGGACATTCCAAAAAATGTAAAAGATTTTCACCAATTTTCATAATTTTTGCAAAGAATTAGGCTGATGAAATAGGCCATCTTCCAAAAAAATGTAATATTTAGGACCAATTTCAGTTCATTATTTTTGCAAAGAATAAGGCTGTTAAAATAGGCCATCTTCCAAAAAAGTTTGATATTTAGGAACTTCTAAAAACAGCAATATATTACAACAAATTTTAGTTCATTATTTTTTCAAAGAATTCAGCTGATGAAATAAGTCATCTTCCAAAATAATGTAATATTTAGGAACCTATAAAAATTGCAGAATATTAGAACAAATTTCAGTTCATAATTTTTGCAAGGAATCAGGTTGATAAAAGAGGTCATCTCACAAAATTGTAATATTTAGGAACCTCCAAAAACTGCAAAATATTATAACAAATTTCAGTTCATTATTTTCGCAAAGAATCCGTTAAAGAATTAGACTGATAGAATAGGTCATATTAAGAAAAATTAATATTTAGAACACCCCAAAACTGCAAAATATGAGAAAAAATTTCATTTCATAATTTTTGACCAAGAAACATTCTGAATAAAATAGGTCACCTGACCCCCAAAAATGATTCTATTTAAGACCCTCCACATCTTCCTGAAAAAAAAAGTCACCCGCCCCGAAAAATCTTTATTTTTAGAACCCATCAAAAACTGCAGAATATTGCCACCGATGTCAGTTAATAATTTTTGCATAAGAAACGATTCGTGTTATTGACAGACATCAACCTTGGCTCAATTCGGGTGTCACCTGGCAGGACTGCACATTTTCAAATTCTGTCAGAGGAATGTCGTTCTTTTTTTTAAGTTCGTATTTCGTTTGAGATTTTCAAGTTAGTTCGAAATGACTTTTTTATTAACATTTATTTTTGCTCGAGTATATTAATGTTCATTTAGTACGGAGTTTATTTATTTTTTTTTTTTTGTACGTCATTTTTTAAAAAATCAGTTGATTCAAAGCACTTGTTGGTGTGTGGATTCTAACCTTAGCATTATATGTACTTATTTTGCCATCTTTCGGGTCTCATTGTGACCTACACTCTTAAGTAACCCATTCATATCAAATAACAGAAATTTGAAATGTACAATTAAATAACAGTAGATAAAATATTACTGTTCATACCATTAAATATACACTTGAAAAAATTATACACTTTACTGACCAATATTGATACAAGAACAAAATAGGGATACAAACACGCGTGTGCACTTACACACGAAAATATATACACATGCACAGAAATACGAACACACACACCACACACACTTTTACCTTATCAATAGATTTTTTGGGGGACCAGCGAACAATAAAATTGAACTCGTCCATTTAATGCCGCGTGGAGTGCCACAGGTAAGCAAGTGCCACCGACACAATCGATTTGAGAGCCACGCCCTTTTGCTGAATATTGGACTGCACCCCCCCCCACCCCCCCCCCCCCCGGACATCCCACCCCAGCGATGGACAACAATTGACATTTTCAATGCGCATCAACTAATTGACTATGGCGCGTTTGCATCTCTCTCTCTCTCTCTCTCTCTCTCTCTCTCTCTCTCTCTCTCTCTCTCTCTCTCTCTCTCTCTTTGTATAGCCAATTTTGGTCAATCTCTCTCTCACTACTGCCAGTTCTGATCAGCATCTCTCTCTCTCTCTCTCTCTCTCTCTCTCTCTCTCTCTCAGTAAAGAATTGAAGACACCCGATTGCTGTATTGCAGATAAATGAATGAATTGTTTGTTTATGTGTCTGGTTGTTTGTTTGTGACAATAACCGACGGTTTGTGACGTTAGTGTTTCGGTGAACCGGAATTTCAACTTGTTTGTGCGTCTGTTTGTGTAAACAACCAGCCGCCGAAGTGTCTACCCTGTTTACATGAAGTGAATTGTAAAAGAAGAAGCACTGAAATTGCTCTTATGAGAATTCTAGCTTATTGTTTGTGTGTTTAAATTTCATTTTATATGTATATATATATTTATCTTTGTATAAATATGTATACGATATATGCTAATAAATAAATAATGATGATATATATATATATATATATATATATATATAGTATAGTGTATATATATATATATATATATATATTATTATATATATATATACATATATATATATATATATATATATTATATATATATTATATATATATATATTGTGATGGAGCTACTCAACGCATGAATACGTGTTTCACGGAATTGAATGAGCAAATGATCACTTTCGGTTTGGTTTCATTCAGTAACTATTGAGACGAAAAGAAATCAGCAAAGAAATCAAGTTTTCATTCAAACAACGAGGTCAAAGAATTAGGCTTAAGAATCAAGTTAAAGAATTGTTCTGTCCAAGGTCCTCGACAAAGCACTTTAGTTTTGATTTCCTTCAGTCACTGTTGATACAAAAAGGTAACATTAGAGAAATCAGTTTCTTTCAAAGCACTAGGGTCAAAGAATTAGGATGAGGAGTGAGGTCAAAGGGTTATGCCAAAGAATGAGGTCATACAATAATTCGACCAAGGTCCTCTTTCTTTCTTTTTTTCGTTTTATTTTCTTTAATCTTCTCATCTGGTTCTCAGAACTTTTCGACGTGAAATTAGGCCGGCCAACTTTCTCTTTTGGGAGCCTAACAAACATTTTTCAAGGGTAAATAATGGTGTTTTGATAAGTTTTCCGCTTTCTTAGAGAAAGTTTGCGGCGAAAGGTCCAGTCTTTTGATAATCTTGCTTATGAGACACAATCTCTCTGTTGGGTTATGGATACAGACCGTTCAGTGGGTCTTTGGTTAATATTTGATGGGAGGTTGTCTCGAATTTTGATGATGTTTTCAGATGTATAGTAGAATACTCTTAGAGAGAGAGAGAGAGAGAGAGAGAGAGAGAGAGAGAGAGAGAGAGAGAGAGAGAGAGAGAAATATATGTATGTCAATTACTATTGACGAGGCAAGAAATATGTTAAAATGTATATTATATCTTGTTTATGTATATTACGAGCTTGATAGAGAGAGAGAGAGAGAGAGAGAGAGAGAGAGAGAGAGAGAGAGACCTTATATACCTTACATCTGTAAGGTCTGTAAGAGAGAGAGAATTTACGTCAATGAATTGCTATTAGCAAGGCAAGAAATGTGTGTGTTGTGTGCAAGAGAGAGAGAGAGAGAGAGAGAGAGAGAGAGAGAGAGAGAGAGAGAGAGAGAGAGATTAAAAACATTCAATATTGTAGTCCTCCTCTTAGGCAGTAGAACAGATTATTGATATAATAGACGATTATTTTAGATTATATTTTTAATGTTAAGGACATACGGCAAATAAATCAAGAGGTAATATCTTCGTACTTGAGATCAGTATTAACAGTTGTCCTGATATCAAACTTAACACTGAATGTAAGTACTTAAGTATATCTTAGTTTAACCAGACCACTGAGCTGGTTCGCAGCTCTCCTAGGGCTGGCCTGAAGGATTAGATTTTTATTTATGTGGCTAAGAACCAATTGGTTATTTAGCAACGGGAGCTACAGCTTTTTGTGGGATCCGAACCACATTATGTCAAGAAATGAATTTCAAATCATCAGAAATAAAGTCATCTGGTTCCGCATTGGCGGTAGCTGGGAGCAAACTCAGGCTACCAGATTGGTAGGCGAGTGTGTAACCAACTTGTCCAATGAGGAACTGAATGTAAGTACTAATAATTATATCAGTTTTAGAAATGGTATTTAAACGTCTCTCGGTTTCATCATCAAACTTCACATTAACATTATAGGACACCAACACAAGATGACTTTTGCAATAGAAATCGATAACCTCCTCCTGACGCTGTGATTGAACCAAGGGCTCTCAAGCAAAAGGCTAGGGTGCTACCAAATGACCCACATGGGTTACACACAAAGCTGGAACTTAAGTACTTACCCGGTACCCAAGTCTTTACCCGATCATTTTGCAACACCTTGTGTACCTGAGTCACAGGTATGCAAGGTGCTCAACCTGACCAGGTAAAGTCTTAAGCACCGTTTAGGTACTTTGGTTCCGAATGTGCCATGACCTGTGTGGGTCATTTGGTAGCACTCATGCCTTTCTTTTCAGAGTACTAGATTCAGGCTCTTATGGCGGGACGTTATTTCTGTTGCTCATGAGATAGTGTGTTGGGTTCCAGTAATATCAATGATCATGTTTAATGTTGAGACCAAGAGAGGCTTTGGGACCATTCGTGAAATCGAATTAATTTGATCCCAGAATTTATTTATACTTAGAACTTAGATTAGCATTTAGATAGAAAACAACTTTTGTTAATTAGGAATATTTTAGTCAACTTTTCTAGTGTATTAGAGAGAGAGAATTCTCTACTAAAGGCCGCCACTAACGTTCAGTTATACCTGCACAGTCGGCCTGTGCAGGCAGAACTGAACTCAATAACTTTCTGGTATAACTGAACAGTTGACCTGTGCAGGCAGAACTGAACCCAATGACTTTCAGGTATAACTGAACAGTCGGCCTGTGCAGGCAGAACTGAACCCACTAACATTCAGTTATAACTGCACAGGCCGACTGTTCAGTTATACCTGAAAGTTAATGGGTTCAGTTCTGCCTGCACATACCGACTGTTCACTTATACCGGAAAGTTGATGGGTTCAGTTCTGCCTGCACAGACCAACTATGCAGGCATAACTGCACAGGTAAAACAACGTTACTGGTGGCCCTAAGTGGAGTAAATAAAACTTTTATGTCTTAAAGTTATTTAAATAAAAAAATTTTGTTTTATTCTTTTGACACATTTTTTACGGACTCAGGAAGCCATTCCTCCCTAGTCCAACCCTCCCTATTTATCCGGGCTTGGGACCGGCACTGAGGTGGATGGGTTGCCCCTGCCCCACCTCAGTGGCTAGGTTAAAATGTTTGTTCCTGGCACCAAAGGAACAATAGCTCTTCTTGTCAAATCTCTCCTCTTCAAATCTCTCTTTGTTTCAGTCTTGTCCACAACAGTGGAAAGAAAGAAACAAGCAATAGAGAGAGAGAGAGAGAGTGACAGAGAGAGAGAGAGAGAGAGAGAGAGAGAGAGAGAGAGAGAGAGAGAGAGAGAGAGATATTCATCTTTCCTGTGGAGGAATCAGAAGTCCTCCGACCAGGCACACGAGCCCTTCATTGTCCCCCATAATATCTCTTCTTCTGATGCCCTTTATTTTGGATGATTTCAAGGACCTCATCGAAGAAGGCTAGAACTACTTCTTCCTGTCCCCGAATCGTGCAGACGTCCGAATTGTCCATCTTGGGCCCTTGGAAAATGACATTGTGTGTGCTGGTCAGCCTCTTGATGTTCTGGCCTCCTTTGCCGATGACCATAGCTCGTTCTTCCCAGTCGAGGACTGTCTTGTAGAAACAGTTTCCAATCTTTGTCAGTTCTTGGGAGATTTGCTCCTCTGCGAAGTTGGTTCCTCTTGACTTGACATTTCTGCCATGTCTTCTGTCGAGAGTCGGCCTCAAGATCTCCTTAATGTCTTGAGAAGCTTCCTCGACATTGTCCAGTTGGCCTTGTATGATGACGAAGGCCTCCGTCTTCTTGCGCATGATGATCTTCACATTGTGCGTCTCCTCGATCCTCCTGACATTGGCTCCATTGGGTCCTACCACAAGCCCCTTGTGTTGGGCGTCGATTTCCAGACGATATTTGCCTGCGCCAGTTCGGGTCAGTCCTTCCGTCGTAATGTCGCAGTGCCTCACACTGACCTCTTGAAGGACTCCCTGGATGTGCTGGTAGGCTTTGAAGACGTTGTTGAGGTCTCCCCCTAAATGGCAGACTTCCCTCTTGTCATTTTCCTTGGGGAGAATCAGCTGCACGTTATAGAGGCGCCTTATTTCCTCAACTGCTTGTCCCTTGTGGCCGAGGAGATGATGTCGTGCTTCGAGTGGTAAAACAAATTCGTAAAAGTCTAGGCTGATGAGCTGAAGGTCCTTCTCCTTCGGCCAGTTCTTGATGTCATTGAGCATCGCCGTTATTACTCGTTCAGCCTTCAGGGCCTTCTTCAGTGGACCACAGATGACGATGTAATCCCGTTGATCCTCTTCATCAGGAAGGTTTAGGGCCACATCCTGCTCCTTGACCAGCCTGCGGAGGGTTGTCTCCTGTGGTCCCACTATGGCCTTTCTGAACTCCTTTGGTACAGTCATCACAAAGTCGTCTTTCCCGACTGCAAAGAGCGCCTTTGATATCTGAGTCAGTTCCTGGACGTCGAAAATCCTGTCAACTCGAAACCTGACTTGCTTGTAGACAGCCTCGACATTCCTCTTAGGTCCTGTCAGAGTCACCATTCTCAAGCTGTCATTGTTGACGTTCATGGTGACCCCGTGGTCGTCCTTGGCCATTCGGGTGTATTTTCCTCCTTTCCCAATGACCTCGGCCATTTCCACATCGTCTCCGCAGACAAATGTGAAGTTTTGACCTCCAGCATGTTTGAGAGGTCCGCATCTTTCAGGTAGCCTCATCCTCGGCGTGTCGACAGGGGCGGTGATTATCTGTCTCTGAGGAATGTCCTTCTTGTTCTCTGCTTTCTGTAGTTCCCTCTCTTCTTCGTCATCTTTATGGGGTCCAGCATTCTGTTCTTCCTGTGGAAGAGCATTTTCTTCGCTTTCCTCCTTTTCCTCGAGTGGAACAGTAGTTTCCTCCTTGATTCCTTGCAGAGTATGATCAGTTTCCTCATTTTCCTCGAGTGGAACAGTAGTTTCCTCCTTGATTCCTTGCAGAGTACGATCAATTTCCTCTTTTTCCTCGAGAGGAAGAGGACCTTCCTCTTTTTCCACAAGAGGAGGGAGAACATTTTCTTCTGCCATTTCCAGAGTCAAATCCATATCCTCCTTCTCTTCTTCCTTAAGAGAAACCTTTGCCTCTTCCTCTGCGTTCAGAGTCTGATCGTCCTCTTCTTCGGTTTCAAGAGGAATCCTTTCCTTTTCCACTTCCTTGGGTGGGAGGGCATCTTCCTCTTCCACTTCCTTGGGCGGGAGGGATTCTTCCTCTTCCAATTCATTGGGCCAGACTTCATTTCCTTCCTCTTTTTCTTCAAGGGGCAAAGTTTTGGGCACAAGTGTTCTCATACCTCCTTTGCCCTCCTCTTCTGGAGCGTGCAAAATCCTTACTCCTACTATTACCTTTCCTCTTCTTCCTTCACACTCGCAATCATCTTCGTCTTCCTGACTTTCAAACTCCAGACTGTCAATTTCATCTTCTAGTTCATCTTCTGATTCTTCTAAATATTCTTCTTCAAAATGGAAAGCTTGACGATCCACAATAACAAACTTGAGGACTTCAGGTTTGTTCTCGCTCTCCTTTCGCTTATTCCTTTTCAGAATTGCCGCAAAACTCATATTGTTTTCTGGCTGCTCAAAATGTCTCTCATTTTTTATAATTTCCTGTGGAGGGGTTAGTTCCTCTGTATCGATGAAGGAGTAGCCTTCGCGCTCTTGCTCATCCAGGATTTCCTGGATGTGCTGAAAGGCCATCTCGACTCGATTATCAGCTCCCTCCAGGTAACAAACCTCCTTGTCGTCGTCGGGGAAGACTAGCCGAACGTTGTAGAATTCAGTGAACTCTTTGACCTCTCTTCCTATGGTGTTCAGGAGGCCTCTTTCGTTCCTCAGTAAGGGGAACTCATATTGACCTGAAGCCACCAATTTGAGGTGCTTCTTCTCCTTCGGGCAAGTTTTGACTTCACTGACCACGATTGTTGTTGGTCCATTTGTTTCTTCCATGGGGACATCTTTCATGTTCCTTACCTCACAAGTGTCAGAACTCAGTTTCTGTACTTGTTGAACTTCATTGTATAATTCAAGGTCCTCTTCGGGGGTGATACTGCTGTCCTCTTGATCCTCTTCTTCCTCGTCGTCCTCTTTTTCATTCTCATCCTCTTCTTCCTCAACGTCCTTTTCTTCATCAAAGTCCTTTTCTTCATCAACGTCATTTTCTTTATCAACGTCCTTTTCTTCCTCAACTTCCTCAACTTCCTCTTCTTCCTCAACGTCCTCTTCTTCCTCCTCATTCTCTTCTCTCTCGTTGTCTTCCAGTCCTCTGCTGCCAATAACAAATTTGACGAAGAGCTCGCCCAGCAAGATGGTGCCAAGGAACAGATATCCAAGCTGATCCAGTTCACTCAGTACCTCGTCAGCATTTGCAGGGCCCGGTTCACCAAAGAAGGTGATCAATGGTCCATTGCAAGCTGATGAGTGAGGCACTAAGTATCCTGATAAACAACTTGGAATCCTGTACTTGAAAGTGGTCTGGTGGGCAGCATCACAAAACCTCAGCTCTTTCTCAAGAGCTGGGCGCCAAATGATGCCTCCAACCACCAGTGTACACAAAAGCAAGCACAAGTTTACTAAGAAAGCTACTAAGTTTTGAGAAGCGCGAGACATTTTGTCAACTAATCAGACGCTTTTCACAAGACTTGGTTTTCGTTTCTGCCCACTGGATCCTGGATGGGTTTTCCCGGATCCTTTGCAGTTGCGAGTCTCCGGAGAATTCCGTGGAGATCTTTTGGATCCTCGAAGATTCGTAGCTCTCTCAAAGTGACCAATCTCCGGAGAATCCCGTGGAGACTGGAGGGGTTTCTGGATCCTCCAAGACACCATCTGAGATTTGATGGCATCTTCGGAGCATCAGGAGGAACTCGGGCAGTCTTCAAGGGCAGTTTGACGCCCTTCAGAGTTGTCACATCGCTATGAGGACTCCAGCCTCCCCCCCCCTCCCCCCCCCCCCCCCCCCCCCCCCCCCCCCCCCTTCCCACAAAACTTTTCTGATTGACTTTTGCGTTGAGTTGAATCTCATAATTTTACTTTTTTATTTCAATAAAAAGATTTAAATTTTTCCGTTTTCTTTTAACTTTTCCTATTACTTTCCGAGTCTTCAAGAAACATTTCAACTAGATTTTTTTGAACAATCATTGATAGTACATAATTTCTCTCTCTCTCCTCTCTCTCTCTCTCTCTCTCTCTCTCTCTCCTCTCTCTCTCTATCTCTCTCTCTCTATATATATATATATATATATATATATATATATATATATATATATATGTATATATATATATATATATATATATATATATATATATATATATATATATATATATATATTGTGTGTGTGTTTGTGTGGATGAGTGTGACCAGTAGATACCACAATGGCCTATTTCTCCTACGGCCGTGATGAATACCAAACAAATAAATCCGTCAATCCTTCAGTAATCGCCAAGTAATCCCCACATGCCACGGCAGACTCCCATAACATAACAAGGTTTGCCAATAGGCGAAAGCCAATCAGCCAATGACAAAGGCCGTTCATCTCTGCCAATTAAAATGGCGGAAATCGTCAGCCTGTCTGAGTGACAGATTAAATCTATAGGGGCGGTTTTTACAGTTTCTGCTCTTGGGTGGATGTCTTTGGAGAGCATTGTTGCTACATCTTTGTTTATTTATTTTTATATGTTTATTTAATTAAATTATTTTTTATATATCTTTATTTAAGCATTCTTTATTTACTTATTTTTATGTTTATTTAATTTATTTTGTTTTATATATCATTATTGAGGTTTTTTTATTTACTTATTTATATTTTTATGTTTATTTAATTTATTTATGTTTTATATCTATTTATGTTATATATCTATTTATTTAGTTATTTTTTATTTACTCATATCTATATGTTTATTTAATATACTTATGTTTTATATATCTGTTTATTTAGTTATTTTTTTTATTTAGTTACTTTTGTTTATTTAATTTATTCATGCTTTATATATCTGTTTTAGTTTTTTATTTACTTATTTATTTTTCTAATGTATTTATGTGTTTTTGTATTTTTTATTTTTCTGTTTATTTTCTAATCTTTTAAATTAATTTATTAATTTTTCTATTTATTGATTTATTTGTTTATTCATTTATTTACGTATATGCTTGTTTATTTATCATTTTAGCTTTTTCAGTTAATTAATTTATTGTTTTTGGTTTTGTTTTTTGGAGGGTATACGAATTCATGTCAGTGCACCCCCATGCCCGGATAAAAGGGCATGGTTAGGAGGGGTAGGGTAACGCCCTTGGGATGCGAAACGTTTTTCCTTCTGCTTGTCTGAACATTTGAAATAATACCACTGACATAAACGTGTTTACAGTTGTTAGTCTGGAGATATAAGATAACACCAATGACATAAACGTTTTTCCTTTTGTTATTCTGAAGATTTAAAATAATACCACTGACATAAACGTTTTCCTCTGTCTCTTTTTGAACATTTAAACACATTCCCACCCAAACGATTGTTGTGACATAAATGTTCTCTCCCCTGCATGACTGAACATTTAAAATTCTGTTTGTGACATAAAAGTTTTTCCCTTTGCTTCCGGGACATTTAAAACACATTCCTACCCAACTAACTCTGTGGACATTTGTAATGATATCCCTGTTATAAACGTTTTTTTTTTCTCCTTTTCTAGTCAGTACAGTTAGATACCTTTCCAGCCACACTGCTCTTCTGCCACTTCCCCAAAACGTTTACCCACCCGCCTGGGACCTCCCTCTCCAAACAAACGTTTAGAACGTTCTTCCACACGGGCCCTCGCATCACCCATCATCAAAAAAAGAAAAAAGTTTAGGAGGAGGAGGAGGAGAGGAGGAGCTTTTTGATATGCGTCTCGCGTCATCGACCCTTGTCCCGGATCTTGGAGGAAGGGGGCGTCTGACGGAGGGGAAAGGGGTATTTGGGGGTGGGGGTATCATGTGCGAGTGAAACCGACCTTCTAGGTCGAAAGTCCTTCAGAGTGAGTCGAATTCTCGCCCTTATCGCCAGGGACTTAGCCCGTAATTAAGGTGTATTTAATGCCGGTCCATGGAGGTGCTCTAGATATATATACACCGGTTTATGGGCCTTCTGAAAGTGTCGGATTTAGGGAATAGGGAGGGGGAGGGGGAAATCTATTTGAGAACGTTGATGGGAATATAGAATTACCCGGATCAACGTTTATAGATTTATTTTCTTATTTTTATTTTTTTTCATTTTGGCTTCGCGCCGTTGGGATGGGGTTGGGTTAGAGAGTCAGATTTTTTTTTTGAGGTTTTTGAAAGGGGCCTTGGAAGGGTATAGATGTTTTGGGAAAATAGCTTTTGTTGGCTTTATAGTTTAGCTTTTGTTGGCTTCATAAATTTGCTTTTGTTGGCTTTGTAGTTTAGCTTTTGTTGCCTTTATAATATAGCATTTGTCAGCTTTTTTGTTTAACTTTTGACTCTTTAAGTTAACTTTTGTTGGCTTTATAATTTAGCGTTTTTTGGTTTTGTAGTTTAACTTTTGTTGACCTCATAATATTGTTTGTGTTGGCTTTATAATTTAGCTTTTGTTGGCTCTATAAGTTACCTTTTGTTAGCTTTATAGTTTAGCTTGTGTTGGTTTTATAGTTTAGCTTTTGTTGGCATTAGAGTTTAGCTTTTGTTGGCTATATAAGTTAGCTTTTGTTTGCTATATAATTAGCTTTTGTTGGCTTTATAGTTTAGTTTTTATTGGCTTTATATGTTAGCTTCCGTTGGGTTTATAATTTAGCTTGTGTTGACTTTATCAGTTAGCTTTTGTTAACTCTAAAGTTTAGCTTTTGTTGGTTTTATAAAATAGCTTTTGTCAGCTTTATAGTTTAACCTTTGTTGACTATAATTTTGGTTTTGTTGGCTTTATAGTTTAGCTTTTGTTGGCTTTATAGTTTAGCTTTTGTTGGCTTTATAGTTTAGCTTTTGTTGGCTTTATAAGCTAGCTTTTATTGGCTTTATAGTTTAGCTTTTGTTGGCTCTATAGTTTAGCTTTTGTTGTCGTTGGCAGTTACCTTAAAGTAATTCAAGAAGTAGTTTAATAATTTTCATGGCGTTGTTGGCGATTACCTTGATTGTTTTGGGCGATTACATTTCCGCTCTTGCCTTTTTGAGTTACCTTAATTTTTAAGAATGATTTTAATCATATTCTCGCCGTTATTGGCAGTTACCTTCAGTGATTTTCGATAAATGCATTAATCTTGGTCTTGCATATGATGGCAATTACCTTAAGTTTTTCATTGGATTAAACCTGCTATAAAATTATTATTTTTCTGAGGAGTTACCTTGATTACTTTTTTTTATAATTACATTAATCGTATTCTTGCATTTGATGGCAGTTACCTAATTTTTCTATAAATTTATTAGACATGTTCTTCATTCTTATTTTCCCGAAGAATTACCTTAGTTATTTTTTTTTAATTACGTTAATCGTATTCTTTCATCTGTTACCAGTTACCGTAATTTTTCGATAATTTTATTAGACATGTTTTTCATTCTTATTTTCCCGAAGAATTACCTTAATTACCCTTAATTACCTTTGTTGTCGCGTCTAATGACCCGAGCCGTAATCTCCAGGTGTGCCCCCGATTATCTTAGCTTCTTAATTACTTTTGTTTTCGACTGATTACCTTCATTTGGTTGGCGTATTACCTTCGTTTGCTCTAATGACGCTGTTTTTCTGTTACTACATTAATACATATTTTTCTCTCTCTTACAAATTACGGGAGTTGTAGTGTCAGGTTACATTAATTTTGTGCGTAATTACCTTTGTTATTTGTAATGAACTTAGTTGTCTCCTTATGTAATTTATTTATTTATTAATTTCATTTTTTCTCTGTGTTTTGTTCTACTCTGTTTTTCCTCAATTATCTTAATAGTATTTAGTTAGTTTTCCTCAATTATCTGAATAGTATTCAATTAGTCTTTCTTCTATTATCTTAATAGTATTTAGTTATGTTTTTCCTCAATTATCATAATAGTATTTAGTTCTGTTTTTCCTCAATTATCTTGGAAGTATGTTCTTATGTTTTTCCTTAATTATCTTGATAGTATTTAGTTATGTTTTTAATCCATTATCTTAATAATATTTAGTTGTTTTTCCTTAATTATCTTAATAGTATTTAGTTATGTTTTTCCTCAGTTATCTTAATGTTATTTAGTTATGTTTTCATCATTATCTTGATAGTATTTAGTTATGTTTTTTCTAATTATCCTGATAGTATTTAGTTATGTTTACCCTCAATTATCTTCATAATATGTAGTTATGTTTTTCCTCAATTATCTTAATAGTATTTACTTACCTTTATCTTTTCTAGTTACCTTAGAGTTATCCGATTACCTTTGGTAATGTCCTTCGGTCTTTTAGGAACTTTTTTTTTCATGTTTTTTTTGTCTGTGTGTGTCTGTAACGCTCTGTTTTGAATCATAGTTCTGCACCATTTTGACTCGGTTACTGACTCACTTCATTGACTTACTTCTCCTTCTGCACTATTGTGACTCGGTTACTGACTCATTTCTTGGACTCATTTCACCTTCTGCACTAATATGACTCACTTCATTAACTCACTGCACTAATATGACTCTCTTCCTTGACTCACTGCGCCAATATGACTCTCTTCATTGACTCACTGCACTAATATGACTCACTTCATTGACTCACTGCGCCAATATGACTCTCTTCATTGACTCACTTCATCTCCTTTGACTCGTCTCACCTTCTTCATCGACTCACTTCTTAACTCACTTCACCTGCCTGACATCAAACCTTCCCAAATGTATTTCATTATCGAGACATCATCATATTTCATCATCTTTCATTATCTCGACGGTCTGCCAATGTCTCAATTTATCACTGTATCTTTAAATCACTTGGAGAAAGTTAATGTGATTTTTGGAGAGAGGGGGAGTGGGGGACTGAATCACATTTGGGAGTTGTATAATCAGGCAATTTTGCAGAGATTCTCGATGATAAAAAGATTTTGCAGATATTCTTTGAGCTGGAGGGATAGTCTTATTATTATTATTTTTGTGTGTGTCTATCACAGTCCTCCAATTCGACTATGTGGTATTTATAGTGTGGGGTTCCGGGTTGCATCCTGCCTCCTTAGGAATCCATCACTTTTCTTACTATGTGCGCCGTTTCTAGGAGCACACTCTGCATGCGTCCTGGAGCTACTTCAGCCTCTAGTGTTCCTATGATTATGGGTACGATTTCCACTGGCATATCCGATATCCTTCTTATTTCTATTTTCAGGTCTTGATACTTATCCATTTTTTCCCTTTCCTTCTCTTCAACTCTGGTGTCCCATGGTATTGCGACATCAATGAGTGATACTTTCTTCTTGATTTTGTCAATCAACGTCACGTCCAGTCTATTTGCACGTATCACCCTATCTGTTCTGATATTATAGTCCCAGAGGATCTTTGCGTGATCATTTTCTATCAGTCCTTCAGGTTGGTGCTCGTACCACTTATTACTGCAAGGTAGCTGGTGTTTATTGCACAGGCTCCAGTGGAGGGCTTTTGCTATTCGTGGGTGTAGAGCCTTGAAGTTTTTGAGCCAGTATCCATGGACTTCATCGGGACGTGGGGCTTTCCAGTTGGGTATTTTCTTTAGTTGGTGTCTGACTGTGTCTGTCGTGATTTCAGTGAATGTTTGTTTTATTCTCCCTGTTTCTTCTTCTTTAACTTCCTGGAGCCATGTTGCATGTTTGTTGTGTGATACCGGATTGCTCCATATGTTTTCCCAGAGTCTCTTACTTGGTTCGGCTTCAGGAATTTCTTGGTGGTTGTCTTCCCCTCTTAGTTGGCTGTATAGTCTTTTCTGGTTGGTTCCGAATAGTTTGTTTTGTTGGTATCCATTATTCCTGTTCAGGTACCGTTGGATCTTATGTGCTTATTATTATTATTATTATTATTATTATTATTAGTTCTGCTCACGCCACATACAGTTGGCCATGCGTGAACATGGGTGACGGCAGAAACACACCAACACGATCCAAAGTCTGGCCCTGCGACTTGTTTGCAGTGAATGAGAAGGCCAGGTTGATGGGAAACTGCCTGCGCCGTAACTGGAATGGAAACTGGTTGTTCGAAGGCATCAGAGGAATCCGGGGGATGAACAGACGTTTGCCGGTGTGAGGGCCCTTTGCTATCATTGCCTCGATGGCGTGGGAGTTTAGCTCCATAACGGTGTACCTCGTTCCGTTGTAATGTCCATTGGCAGGATCGAAATTCCGAAGCAACATTACCGGGCAGTACTTCTTCAATGTTATTTTGTGCACTGGCAGTCCCGATGGATTTAAGTTATTCAAAAAGTCTTGCGGATATTGATGATAATTTTCATCTTCTATTGTGTCCGAGCTGAAATATTCGTGACTTTCTCCGTGGAAGTTGTACAGGAATTATGTATGAAAATTCGTAAAGTAACTAAGTCTACGGGAATATGCAGCCTCGTTTCACGGCCAGAAACAGCTCCGTTTCAGGGAATCCCTTCTCACCCCCACCCCCTACAAAGGAGGGGGTTAGGTTGGATGAAACCCCATTACAAACCATCTTATGGGTCCCCACCATAACCCTGCCAAGTTTCATGCCCTTCTGACCAGCCGTTTGGCCGTGATTGAATGACAGACAGACAGACATTACGCCCATTATAGTATGATTATTTAATTTATTTATTTATGTTTTTGGATATCACAGTCCTCCACTTCGACTGGGTGGTATTTATAGTGTGGGGTTCCGGGTTGCATCCTGCCTCCTTAGGAGTTCATCACTCTTCTTACTATGTGTGCTGTTTCTAGGATCACACTTTTCTGCATGAGTCCTGGAGCTACTTCAGCATCTAGTTTTTCCAGGTTCCTCTTCAAGGATTATTATTTATTTGCAAAGCAGACAAACACACTCCAGGAGAATAGAAAGTTGGATAAACAGATGTTGGAATGAAAATAAAAGCAATAAAGGATAAATTAATAATTAAGCATAAACGTAAAAAGGTTTTATTAAAAGACTAAGGATAGAAAAATAAGATTAGTTTTCGTCATTATAACTGCAGGAGTAACTAGAATGTAAAATATAATCCAAATGTATAAAATTCATGATCAGTTTTGAAAAAAAAAAAGATGTAATACCAGAATACTAAACCTCAGGTAGATATTTTAAAGCGTTAACCTAACCTCAAATAAGTTTCCATGGAAACCAACTCATATTTAAGTTACAGAAGAAGCGTCAAGTTGGACCTCAAATTTAAGATATAGAAGACACGTTGGACCACATTTGGGATTAACCATTTACACAGTGAAGGAGGCCCTTCCTTTCTAACACTTCTTGTACTCTTAACCAAAATAATCCTTTTATCTTCTAGCTTGCATTATTTTATTTCTTGGCTTAACTGAGCTTGAAGGCTCTTTTGTCCCAACTCTTGCAACGCGCCATTCTTCACTCCCAGTCTTGAAAAAACAGCGGCTTTCCTCAGTTTCTGCACTTTTTCCTCACATTCAGGGGCTTTCTAACCCCAACTGGTATAACTTGTATAAGTAAAGTATTCGATGAATACTTCACTCCTGAACTGTAGATTTTTTTTTCCATCGAGGCAGTAGTGGGTATCCAGTCAACTCTCTCTCTCTCTCTCTCTCTCTCTCTCGATGCCAGGCGTTCCACATTTATGTTTATATATACATACATACATATATATATATAATATATATATATATATATTATATATATTATATATATATATATATATATATATATATATCTATATATATATATTTATTTTATATATATATTTATAAATATATATATATAAATATATATATTTATATATTTAGTATATATTTAATTTATATTTTATATATATTTTATATTACTATGAATTACAGTAGAATTTAGCATACTTGTGCAAGATCCCAAATTCTCTCTCTCTCTCTCTCTCTCTCTCTCTCTCTCTCTCTCTCTCTCTCTCTCTCTCTCTCTCTCTCCCCGGAGACGCTATATGGTAATTAGGTACCACGACCTCGGGCTTTGTGATAAGACTTTTTAATCACCCACTCAAAGGACGCCTCTTCCTTTTATATTATATATAACTATGTTTATATATTATTATATATATATATAATTTATAAATTTACATTATTTTTAACTTTACAAACTCGCTAAATTATGCAGTTTTTTGTAGCTAGGCCTTGTAATCGTACGTTTGTTTTATTTCCCGTTTTTTCTTAGGCTTTGCGTTTGTCATCTTTGGGATAACGTATGAAAATAATATTTTAAATATATTATAATTATTATATTATATATATATATATATATATATATATATATATATATATATATATATTGCGCGGTTTTGTTTTTTCCTATTTGGTTGTCTCTTTGTTTCTTCGCATCTAGAAGATTATGCCAATGGAATCAGGTTTTTTTTTTTTTCTAAGTCCTGTTTATGCGCGCGTTTTCTTTGTGGGTATGTTTTGTTTTATTATTTTCCTACGTCCTTTGTCAAACTAGAGGAGGACGAACGTAATAGATAAAGAGTTGACAAGTATGAAAGACAAAAAATAATTTATAATCTTATGCTATTTTTGAAAAGTTATTTAAAATATTTTTTTGAAATATTGTTTACAATTTCGAGGTCGTCTACCAGGTTTTCTGAAGGTATTGGTGACGTATTTACCTCTCCTTAGTGGAACATTTCTCCAGAATGTAAATAATTATAGTATTCGAGTTATAGGCCGTAGCGAATAATGGTGTTCGAGTTATAGGTCATAACAATAATGGTAGTCGAGTTGACGGTTGTAGCTAATAATGGTATTCGGGTTATAGGTTGTAGCCAATGATAGTATTCGAGTTATAGGTTGTAGCTAATAATACTATTCGAGTTATAGGTCGTAGCTAATAATGGTATTCGAGTTATAGATTGTAGCTAATAATAGTATTCGAGTTATAGGTTGTAGCTAATAATACTATTCGAGTTATAGGTTGTAACTAATAATAGTATTCGAGTTATAGGTCGAGGGTAATAATTGTATTCGAGTTATAGGTGGAAGCTGATAATATTATTCGAGTTATAGGTCGTGGGTAATAATGATATTCGAGTTATAGGTCGTAGCTATAATAGTATTCAAGTTATAGGCCGTAGCTAATAATGGTGTTCGAGTTATAGGTTGTTAAGGACAATACTGCTTAAAAGCATGTTCATGGTCTGTAGTTTCAGGTTGTTGTTATTATTATTATTATTATTATTATTATTATTATTATTATTACAATATAATCATGGTTAAGGCTTAGGTGGTTTTACTTAACAAGTATTAATTCTACTAATATATAACGATGCAATATTTACAATACTTTCTTTTTCTTTGCAGGTAAATACTTGGAGACATACCAGCAT
>NC_087220.1:63672255-63674755 GCF_015104395.2 Macrobrachium nipponense
TTTATCTGTTTATTTGTCAAAATTATAACTAATGTTACTCACATTGTGCATTTGTCAAATTGAAATCAGAAATTGGCAACTCAGTATACCTGAATGATTCGCGATTGGAATCAGAATTAGCCCGAGATTGGCTGAATATATTAATGTATAATAGTTTCGAGGTTACTTGTGGTTGCTTGATAGGAACTTGATTGGGGCTGAAATAATATAAGCTAATATGGCTGCTTTTTCATTGTGTTAATGTAAGTTAGCTTATTAAGGAATTCGGTTTCAACATAATACGGATTGTAACAATACTTTTTGAGAAAATTCAGTTGCCAAATTAAATCCTGCTTAGACGCGAAAGTACCTTCATTGCAGCACTATTTAAAAAAAATGAAACTATAAATTTTAACCAGCAACCCAGGGTGCATGAATGATCCTTGTTACAACGCAAGTTGCAATTGAGTGTAACACTAGAAACTGGCAACTCGGCATGTACTGAACGCCATTGATTGCAAAAAAAGAAAAATTGTTTTTAAAAATCAGTAGACATCAACTTGCAATCACCGTAACGTGAGATGGACCTTAATGAAACCAGGAATAGATTATGCTTTGCCTTTATGAATTGAAATGAAAAAAAAATACCAATTATGCTTTACCAGAATTTCTTGAAAACACGAATTCTAAAGGAGGAACCGGCAACTCATCATGACCTGATCGATACTCGAATGCAACCAGAATGGCTAATCTTCGATTTTATATATTGAAATAAAGTACAATCGCTTGTATCAGTACGTGAACGATACAAGATTGCAACCAGAATTGCACGGAGTATTAAATTGACAAATTCAAGCGGAAACTGGCAACTATTCCCGACCTGTATGCTACCAGAATTGCACCGAGTATGAAATTGACATATTCAAGCAAAAACTGGCAACTCTTCTGGACCTGTATGCAACCAGAATTGCACGGAGTATTAAATAGACATATTCAAGCAGTTACTGGCAACTCTTCTCGACCTGTATGCAACCAGAATTGCACGGAGTATTAAGTAGACATATTCAAGCGGAAAGTGGCAACTCTTCTCGACCTGTATGCAACCAGAATTGCACGGAGTATTAAATAGACATATTCAAGCGGAAAGTGGCAACTCTTCTCAACCCGTATGCAACCGGAATTGCCTGCAGTATTAAATTGAAATTAAAGCAGAAACTGGCAACCTTTCTCGACCTGTACCGTACGCGAACGCAACCGTAGTTGCCTAAACATTGTAATATCAGATAAATCACATTTAATCTCGAGTTCATCTCCTCTCCGCCTATCCCTGTCCCGGGCGAGCCAAGGAATGATGGGAGATAAAAAAAGAAAATAGGAAAAAAATTGCTCTCTCTCCATGAAATTAAAATCAAACACGTTCGAAGTTTGTTCAGAGCCATCAAGACTTAGATTAAGTTACGAGGTTCCCAGACGCGTTTCTCTGAGCTGTTTGTTTGTTTGTGTGGTTAGTGGTTGTTTAACTCGAGTTTTTAGGGTGTTTAGACTCGGCCGTGAGTGAGGGCCTGAGTGGGTGTGTGGTGTGTAGTAGGTGTTTAGATTATCGGCTTAGGAGTATATACTTTTTCTTATTTATTTTGCTTTTTAATGCAAGGTTCATGGTCGATATTTAATTTTTTTATATAATATGCTGGTGCGATCAGTGCATGGATAGGTGACCAGCTTTCAGCATC
This sequence comes from Macrobrachium nipponense, assembly GCF_015104395.2. Lineage (NCBI taxonomy): Eukaryota > Metazoa > Arthropoda > Malacostraca > Decapoda > Palaemonidae > Macrobrachium > Macrobrachium nipponense. Next base: position 63,673,965 of record NC_087220.1, read on the forward strand.
AATTGATAGTTATGTGTGGATGCTGTGATATTGCCAAGGGTTAAACTTTGACGTTTTCCAGATGAAATATTTCCTAGATAAAATAAAGTATCTTCTAGCTAAAATATTCAATACATGAACTTACTAGATACAAATTTACTAGATGAAATTGCTTACTAAGATGGTTTCTAGATACATAAATATTCTGTGGTTTAATTTTTCTTTTGTCTAAGGAATTGATGCTCAGAGATATCCCATTACAACACTACTTATTTATGTTTATTTGAACTCAGAGTGTACTGCTCTTCCAAGGCTCTCTCTCTCTCTCTCTCTCTCTCTCTCTCTCTCTCTCTCTCTCTCTCTCTCTCTCTCAATTTTAGTCTCTAAACGATTATTCTATTTCTCTCATTTTAATTCCTATCATTATTATTCTCTTATGTTCCAATCTCTCTCTCTCTCTCTCTCTCTCTCTCTCTCTCTCTCTCTCTCTCTCTCTCTCTCTCTCATATGAACACCCAGCAAAGGTTTGGAAGTTTTTGTAAGGGATAAATTCTTCGGAGATGACCATATTTTACGGGGGCGCGGGGATGGGGCCGTTCGAATTCTTCAGAGAAGGTCAAATCCACCTTACCCCTAATCACCCTACCCCTAATTTCATCTCTCTCTCTCTCTCTCTCTCTCTCTCTCTTCGTGCACATACACACACATATATATATATATATATATATATATATATATATCAATATATATATATATATATATATAGTATATATATATATGTATATACATACACAAATTTGTATATATGTGTT
>NC_087220.1:63682255-63687255 GCF_015104395.2 Macrobrachium nipponense
CTCCTCGACAGGTCAGCGAACGTGTCATATCCCTGACTGCGCCCGATCCTTTTGCCTATCCTGAAGGACAAGGCAGCGTCGTCCTCGTATCCTCTTTACCATTTTAATGCCCCGATGGAGAGACTCCTCCGTGGTCAAGTGTCCTTTGTCGACGTTGTTCAACGTTTCTGTTGGAGCGTCTCATGGGATGGGATCCCCCCCCGTAGGTAATTGTCTTGTGTCAACACCAAAACGTTCGCTCGTCACAAGTCCCTTATTAAGCCTGGATGGGTCTGGCTTCCGTGGAACGTTTAGGAGGATTGCTCTCTCTCTCTCTCTCTCTCTCTCTCTCTCTCTCTCTCTCTCTCTCTCTCTCCTTCCATTTCTTGTTGTGAATGTAAGAAGAAGAAGAAGAAGAAGAGGAAAAAAAAATATAAACAAGAAGCTGAGAAACTTATAACTAGAAATAATATATATATATATATATATATATATATATATATATATATATATATATATATATATATATATACATACACTCATTGGTTGATTGACATTCCTTCTGGCGTCGCTACAACGGTAAAACGAAAAAGGCAGCTGAAATAGGAATAGGGACCATAAATATATATATGAGTGTGTGTGTATGTGAATGTGAGAGAGAGAGAGAGAGAGAGAGAGAGAGAGAGAGAGAGAGAGAGAGAGTGCTGACAAGAAGGAGCAGAGAAACCAATTCGAGACGTTACGATTGAATTCAGGGTCGGGGGGAAATTGCCGATGACTATTCTCTCTCTCTCTCTCTCTCTCTCTCTCTCTCTCTCTCTCTCTCTCTCTCGCCTTTGGCCCTCGCCCCACCTTGAGCCACGCCCAATAGTAGGTGGCTGGCGGAGTCTGTGCTCCTGCCGGCGATACGGGAGGAGGAGGAGGAGGAGGAGGAGTACGAGTACCTCCTCCCTGGGGTATGAGGCTATACGTGTGGGATAGGCCCTACCCCAGGGCGGGATTGGGTGAAGGATTAGGTTAACATAAGAAAGAGCCCGAGGGAGTGTTAGGTAATGAATGGCATTGTTGGACGTGAAAAGATATACGTATATATATATACATATATATAAAAAATATTTATATAATATATACATATTCATAAATATTTTTATTTATACTCACGACCAACCACCTTCGACTGACCACCAGATCCTCAGTTTAGTGCATGTGTCAGAAGAGACTTCCCCGCTTGCGGGATCGAACTCTGGTATCTTCTTGCTGGCGAGCATTAATCTGTATCTCTTGATTATGGAGGAGTCACATTCAGAATTTGGTATTATACTCTCTCTCTCTCTCTCTCTCTCTCTCTCTCTCTCTCTCTCTCTCTCTCTGGAAAGCCCATGTCATTGTACCCCATTGAGAATCATCAACACTCAAATTCAGAGAACAAAATAATTAACAACCTTGAGTGCTTAATGAGATATGACCTCTTCTAATTAATTGGCATTCTCTCTCTCTCTCTCTCTCTCTCTCTCTCTCTCTCTCTCTCTCTCTCTCTCTCATTGTATTCCAACAATGAGTATTCCCCTTTGATGTACGGAATAGCTCCCTTTCAAAGAGCTCGTCCTGAAAAGACTTAGGAATCTCTCTCTCTCTCTCTCTCTCTCTCTCTCTCTCTCTCTCTCTCTCTCTCTACTATTGAAGCACCCGATTGAATTAGGCGGAAGTTAGCGATTGTTTTGACGTCTTGGTTATTAGAGGCAATATTTTCTTAATCTCGCGTGTGTGTGTGTGTGTGTTTGTGATGGTGCTGATTGGGCTTGTGTGTGTGTGTTTGATTATTTTTGTGTTCGTGTGTGCGTGGAGACTAAGTTTATGTAAGCCGAAAGTTCTGGTCGTATATTATTGTCTCTGTGCTTGCTTTGACTTTGTGTATGTATGTATGTAGTATGGGAGATTATTATGTACGTATGTTTGTTAAATTTATGTGTGTATTTTTAAAGCCACAATGACTAATTCGGACAAGTAGTGATTCAACCCGTTGTGCCTCTGATGACGTGAGCATCGAAATAAGTACCTGACAGCCAGTTGGCGCTGGTGGTCGTCAACCACATTATATATATATTAAATAAATATATATATATATATATATATATTATATATTATATAATATTATTGTGTGCTTAGAATCTTTATGCCATCATTGCGTGTCATACACTTTCTGCGTTGGACCTTCTACTATTTCGTTTCTCTCTCTTCAGGTGAGGAAGAGTCCCAGAGAGTCCTATTTTAGCCAGAGCCGAAGAGAATCCCCAAGGATTACATTTAACGGACGACTGTCATCGGCTAGCGGCCGAGGAAAGTGAAGGGGATATAAAATTCGGAATGTATGTTGAGGTTGGGGGAGACTCCCAGCGTGCTTGCGCGCTCGATAGTGAGCAGTCGATCGGTTCTCTCTCTCTCTCTCTCTCATTTTTATTTTACTTAGCATTTTCTCTATCTCTCTTCTCCCTCTCCCTCATTTTTATTCTCTCTCTCATTTTGCTTTTGCATTGCATTTCTCTCTCTTTCTCTCTCTCTCTCTCTCTCTCTCTCTCTCTCTCTCTCTCTCTCTCTAATTTTTATTTATTCTCTTTTATTTTGTAATACACTGTTTTTTGGCTCTCTCTCTCTCTCTCTCTCTCTCTCTCTCTCTCTCTCTCTCTCTCTCTCTCTGTATGTCATTTCTTCTTAAAGCGATCTCTGACATTTACTGATTTTCTTCCATCCCTCTCTCTCTCTCTCTCTCTCTCTCTCTCTCTCTCACAGAATGACACCGAGATTGGAGGATTCCTTTCTGTCAATCCTATTTGTTGTTGTATCTCAAAATTGTTTAAACTTTGAGAGGAAATGAAAACACGCGGATTAACCTTCCAGATAATCCCCCCTAAGCCGCTTTGAGAAAGCCTCTGAAATATTTTTAATCAGGATTTTTTTATTTTTTTATTTTTTGTCTGTTTTAGTATCCGTTATTTTTCGTACTTCATACTTTCGTGAATTTCTAATCAATATTTCTAATCATTATTTCTGATGAATATTCATTCGTCTTTGTTTTAGTAGCGATATAATGTTTTTATGAGCTTGGTATTATGTCTAAAATTATTTTTTTTATTGTTCTAAACTTTCAGTCATTTATTTTAAAATTTCTTTGGTTATCCTGCGCCTCTGTGTCAGTTTATGCTCTTGCATTGGAAGAAGAGCGTGGGGCTTGCAACCTCATTCTTATTAAAACCATATACACTCATATATATGATTATAATCACTTTAGCACGTGATTCATTTATCACACATATCCACTGGTGTGAAACATAAGAGGCGGGGTGTAGTAGGTCCTGACCGGTTTCGACTTTATTTCCAAGCCATTGACGAAGGACTCATACATGATATTAGAAGTCACAAATATATATACTACAGAGACCGCCTCTTATTTTTCACCTGTGGTATATGTGATACACACACACACACACACACACACATATATATAGGTTCTTTTTGTGTGTAAAAATAATGAGTATGCATAAGCAAACTAATCAGTACACTATATTAACCACTTATAATGGAATAACAACTCAAATACCACTTCAGACTCGTATTCCAGTCATCCTGAAATGAAATACTGACTACACTGAAGTCTCGAAACTAAACAAGTTTTATTTATTTTTTTCTTTTGATAAATCCGATTTTAACTCGTTGCAACATGTGTTACCAAGCTTGCAAACGTGGCTTTCGAGAGAGAGAGAGAGAGAGAGAGAGAGAGAGAGAGAATTACAAGAGGCTTAGCGTTGTTCATTCAAACGACTCTTGTAATTCTTGGTGTTGTGCAAGGTTGGATTTTGATATTTTTTTACCATTTTTTTGTGGTTGTGGTAGGCGTGAGTGATGGCTCGCAGGGCGGGGTGGGGGGTGGGTGGGGGGGAGTTGGGGGGCGGGGGTGGGGGGCAAGGGTGGGGGGCGGGGGAAGGTGGAGTGGACTTTCTTTGACTGGTTAAGGAGGAATGCATTTGTGGTTATTTGTAAGAGTTTGGCTACCATTGGGTTATATAAATATATATATATATATATATATATATTATAGATATATATATATATATATATATATATATATATATATGTATATATATAATAATATATACATATACACTATATACACATACATATGTATATATATATATATATATATATATATATATATATATATATATATATATATTATATATAGTAGTAAATATATATATTATATTATATATATATAATTATATATTATATATAATATGTAGTTGTGGTAGTATGTATGTATGTATGTATGTATGTATGTTTATATACACACCTGTCCTTTCCTTCAAACTCCTTCATAAAATCCTTAATAAACGTAAAAGTAATATTTCCAACCTCATTACCACTTTATACTCCAAGGCTTTTCGCATAGTGGGTATTTTTTTGATTAACCTGGAATTCCTAGGAGTTTTATTCGTTGTCATGAATTTTTACAGAGGCTATGCACGTAGGTAGCTGTTTAATGCCATTTTCATTATTATTTTTCTTACATTTTTCCTGCGTGACTTTGCTATGCGTTGATATTCGTGCCGATGCTATTTCGAGATAGGGTCAGTGACCTCCATTTTGGAAAATGGTAAACAAGCAAATAAAGGTAGTATATTATATAATATAATATAGCTATAGATATTATACGGGAAATATTTACGTATATTAATGAGTAATAAAGTATGTATATTATGTATTTACTTATTAATTTTGATATTTGTGCTTATTTTTATTGCAGAATTTTAATTTATCCTAATAAAATATGCAGTAACCAGTATATTCATAGTAAGCGAAAATGCCGCAATATTGAAAAAAACAAATAATAACTGATATTTAATAAATATAGAAAATTATAGTCATAAAAGATGATTTTTAGTACCAAAAAAAAAAAAAACTTCTTTCAGCTTTCTTCTGAAGATTGAAAAAGAAACCCACAAAATCACTTTTAACACGTTTACTTC
>NC_087220.1:63692255-63727255 GCF_015104395.2 Macrobrachium nipponense
GGTATTATACAGGTCTAGAGATGTTCTGAATATATGTATATACATATATATATATATATATATATATATATATATATATATATATATATATATATATATATATATATATAGATGAAATGCAAACATACATACATACATATACAAACATAACATGCATACTTACATACATACATCATACATATCTACATATACTCGTATATCTGTGTGCATACGTATGTACAATACAATGTTTACTTCCGTTGCATATTTTGTTCAAATGCGTTCGTTTTCTCTCTCTCTCTCTCCTCTCTCTCTCTCTCGTCTCATCTCTCTCTCGACAAAAGGGCATTAAGGAAATAGCTTTTTGTCCATTTTTTTTTCTTTTTAGGAAAGTTCCCCCGTTTTCTTTTCAAGTTCGCTCAGGGAATGGGGTGCCAGGGGTGGGGGGGGGTGGGGGGTGTTTGGGGGCCGGGGGGTGAGGTTGGGTATTCAGAATTGGAAAATGAACTTTGTTGATTGCGCTTTTGTTGCCAGTGGTTTTTCTCTCCTACGTCGTCGTTTTTTTGTCGCGGTTGTATTTACTGTTTTTTTTTTTTTTTTTTTTTCTAAGATAGATAGATTAATTGTATGTACTTTATATTTATGTATTTATATATATATATATATATATATATATATATATATATATATATATACCATTTATGTTATATATATATGTTTTTTCTATTTTTAGATATACCATTTATTTTATTTATTATTTTATTTTTTACATTTTTAATACATCCCATTTTTTATTGGTATATACATTATCTATATGATCTTTTTATTTTTAGTATTTCATTTTATCATGTCTATTAAAACTTGCACCACAAATTTTTTTGAAGTTCATATAAAAATATCCAACAATACACATATGTATATCATCATATTTATTCGAATATATTATCCATATTTACGTTACTCTTACGTAAGGCAAATGTTCTTATGGTAATTGCAGGTAGAAAAAATGGATTTAATTGGAATTGAGATAAAAAAAAAAAATAAATAAATAAACGACCGTTAGGTTTAAGGTACCGATTCTTTTTTTTTTTTTTTTAAGCTGGAGGCCAGTAGGGGGATGTTTTTTTTTATAGATTTTTTTTCCGTTGTTGGAGAAATGGTGGCTTTTGAACGTGGCAGAAATGTTTTTGTTTTTTTTTCTTTATTTGTAAAGAAATGGTTTGTGGTACACACGTACGCACATTCACACGTTATATGTATATCTATAATATATATATATATATATATATATATATTTTACATTATATATATATATAATATATCATATATATATATAGATATATATATAGATATATATAGAGAGAGAGAGAGAGAGAGAGAGATATTGAAAAATAAATTTTTGATTTCTCGTTCCTATATACCGTAATTTCCCTGTACTATAAATGCAACGATTTCCTAGCGTATTTCAACAGAGTCAGAATGAAATAACCTCTTATCCCTTATTAAGTGATAAGGTGGCTTATCAGGTGCTAATAATATTTTTGCTAATAATAGCAGATGATAATAATGCAACAAATTATATAATTCAAGGGAATTTTGTCAATATTGACCAAAGTAACGGTCTTCGAATTTAATTATTATTTTAAAGCGACAAAATCCACGAATATTCTGGATTTCTGGTGTAATAATAAATCCTAATTGTGATCGTTATGCAATATCAATAAATGCCTAATCGTGTGCTTTGAGCGCTCTCGCGCAAAAAATGAAAATATAACATTCAAAAGTGAAATGCTGGTTCCGTTCAGCGTAAAAACACCATACAAACAAACAAACAAACAAAAGTGAAATACAACTTTATGCGTGGTGCTGAGTACGAGGGATTTAACGTGCGCGAGTCTGTCACATTTAGTGGCGATTAATAAGGATTAACTTGAATGAATCTTTTTTAGGATTAGCGTTCGGGAATACCAGGTCGGTATTTACAATCGAGGACCCCTGATTCAGGATTAATCTTTCGACTTTTTATGTAAATATTCATGAGGATTCCGTGATTTACGAAATGTTTGTTTTGTGTAAATAATGTTTACGTAAATCTCCTGATTTATTTGCGATTTGTGAATGAGTCACTTTTGGGATGATTTGAATAATGGACGTGATCTTTTTTTTGTGATTTATCACGATTTAACCATCGAAATTTTTTTTAATCACTGTAAAATATTGGCGATTTATAAAGTGTCAGATTCCGTAAATCCTCTAGAAAACATCAATCAGAAATCCGGCGATTTATAAGAGGTCTTTTCCCGTAAATCCTATAGAGAGATAAATCAGGAATGCGTAGATTTATAGCAGGTATTTTCCCGTAAATCCTATTTAAGAGATAAATCAGGAATGCGGAGATTTATAAGAGGTATTATCTCGTAAATTATATATGAGAGATAAATCGGAAATACGGAGATTTATATGTCTTTTCTCGTAAATCCTATATTAGAGATAAATCAGAAATCCGGCGATTTATTAAAAAAATGCCTTTCGTAAATCCTAAATGAAAGATAATTAAGAAATACGGCGATTTACGAAAGTTATTTTATCGTAAATCCTGTATGAAAGATAAATCAGGTTGCACGGAGATTTATGATATATCTTTATCTGTAAATCCTATAGGAAAGACAAATATAGCGATTTATAGGTCTTCTCCAGTAAATCCTATAGGAAAGGTGAATCAGAAATATTGTTAGTTATGAAAGGCCAGGTTCCGTAAATCCTCTGGAACGGATAAATCAGAAGAAATGGAGATTTTTAGGGGATTATCTTCATTATGTTGCTTCGTGAATGATAATCAGCCTGGTGGATTATGGCATAAATCCGCCATCAGTCAGGATGGAATATTAACCTTTAATTCCGGCAATTGGATTTCTAGGACGATAGTGCCAGTCTGCTTTGATGCAAGAACTTCCATTTTTATATAAAAAATAATGTAGTTTTTTAAAATCTCAAACTATCTGCTTTGAATAAAAAATTTACATTTAAAAAAATGAAATTTTTTCAAAAACTACAAATATCTGCTTTGATGCAAAATCTTCCATTTTTATACAAAAAAATAATGTAGTTTTTTTAAAGCTTAAACTATCTGCTTTGAATAAAAAATTTACATTTAAGAAAATGATTTTTTTTTTTAAACTACAACGATCTGCTTTGATGCATAAACTTGCATTTTTATACGTAAAAAGACTTAAATGAATTAAGTTTTTTAAAAGCTCAAAATATCTGCTTTCATGCAAAAACTTGCATTTTTATATGTAGAGAAACTCTACTCTACTTTTTCAAAGCTGAAACTATCTGCTTTGATACAAAAGCTTACATTTTTATATATAAAATTGTAAAATATATAGAAAAAATTAAAACTATCTGCTTTAATGCAAAAACTTCATTTTTATATAAAGTTTTTTTAGTTTTTTAAAAGCTGACCATCTGCTATGATGCAAAAACTTCCATTTATATATATATATATATATATATATATATATATATATATATATATATATATATATATATATATATATATATATATATATATATATATAATGAGAGAGAGAGAGAGTATTCCTTTGGCTGTCTCTTTAGTTGGAAAGATGTTTTCGTGGCAAATACTTATCTCTACTTATTTACTTTTAGTTATTTTTTTGCTTATTTTTTATATGCTTTCTCCTTATTCATTATTTATTCGTTGATTTTCTTCTGCATATTCACTTTGTAATTTTAACTGCTTATTTCGTTTCGCGATCTGCCTTCTGCTTATTTGTGCTATGATTTTATTCCTTATTTTATTTCATGACCTTTCTGCTTATTTGATTCGTCGTTCTTATTTTATGATCTGATCCCTATTTATTTATTTTCAATATTATTTTGTTTAGCACCTTCCCTGTTTGTTTCCTGCTTATTTATTCTGTCATCTCATTTCCTTATTTTATATCCTTCTGCTTCCTGCCTGATTACTTATTTTGTGATCGTATTTGCATATTTTATTTTATATCTGTTTCCTGCTTATTATTTTGTAACTAATTTGCTTATTTGATTTTATACCTGCCCTCTACTTATTCACGATTTTTAAAAAAAAATCTTCTTATTTGCTTATTTGGACAGACAGGTGGGATTTCCTTCTAATGATGTTTTGGTAATATTTAGTTTTTTTTTCTTTCTGTTTGGAATTGGACGATGAATGAGGTGAGTCCAGATGGGTGATAGAGCAGACACGTCTTTCAAATAACTCCTCCTCCTCCTCCTCCTCCTCCTCCTCCTCTTCATATATAGATATATATAACGTTTGTACGAAATTGCTAGCAAGGCGGCATACATTTATTAATCTCTCTCTCTCTCAATCTAGCTCTCTCTCTCTCTCTCTCTATATATATATATATATATATATATATATATATATAATATATATATATATATATATAATATAATATATACCTAAATACAAATTATATATAGATATATATATATATATATATATATATACCATATATATATATATATATATATATATACACACACACATAATATACTATATATATCCATATATACTATATATATATACATATATATATATATATTGTATATATATATATATATATATTTATATATATATATATATATATATACACATATATAAAGAGAGAGATAGACCTTTACGCACACACACACACAGGTACCCTGCATACCAGAAACATAATAACAATGAACAGCCCACAGCCTTCTCCGCTCCCTCAATAGCTCAGGAAAGCACAGATTGGCCCACACGAAAAAATGACTCTTCCCCTTTATTGATTCAATCCGACTTCTGTTTGAGAACCAACTGACAAATATTTGAGATGGAGGATCGCTGACTTGGAGATGTCAACAGGAGGTCAAAGGATTGTCAATAGGAGTTTTTGACATCGATACAACGAGCATTGTCAGAATCGGAGAGAGAGAGAGAGAGAGAGAGAGAGAGAGAGAGAGAGAGAGAGAGAGAGAGAGAGATTGAGAGATTTTATTCGAGTCAGTTGAAGAGAGAGAGAGATTAGTAGCAGGAGAAGAATAGTAGAAGAGAGAGAGAGATATGAAGAAAAGAAGAGAGAGAGAGGAGGGAAGAGAGAGAGAGAGAGAGAGAGAGAATATATATAAATATATTTTGCCCTTTTAGTCATTTTGTCTAAACGAGAGAGAGAAAAATATATTTTGCCATTTTAATGATTTCCTCCATACGAGAGAGAGAGAGAGAGAGAGAGAGAGAGAGAGAGAGAGAGAGATTTTAGAGGAGTTAGAGAGAGAGAGAGAGAGAGAGAGAGAGAGAGAGAGAGAGAGAGAGAGAGAGAGAGAGAAAGCATATTCTGGCATTTCACAGTTTATATAATAATTATGAAGTTCAGATAATATAAAAAATACTCTCTCTCTCTCTCTCCTCCTCTCTTCTCTCTCTTCTCTCTCTCTCTCTCTCTCCATTAGCGTTGAGAGTAAGCACTGACCACTAATCCTCCCCTAATCTCAACAACAGGCCCCAATCCCCAGAATCCAATCTCTCACTCACCCTAAGTATCTGGAAAAACAATTAAAGTTAATGTCCCCTTCCCCTCCTTCCCTTCTCCCCATCATTGTTTTACATATAATCAGCTGACTGATGATGATGCCCTGTCAAAACCTTCACGAAAGCCTCTTGTTTGCTTGGAATATGGGCTGCTTTTGTTTTGGGGACGAGTGATGACTCTCTCTCTCTCTCTCTCTCTCTCTCTCTCTCTCTCTCTCTCTCTCTCTCTCTCATATTATGTGCCTTTGTAAGTGGGGAACACTTTGTGTGGAATTTAAGAGAATACTGTTGGGCTAACAGCTTCATCTCTGAAGCTTTGCGTTCTATATTCGTATATATACGAGTGAATTATATATGTTTATATATATGTATTTATATACGTATATCTGCATCAAAATATCTATCTGTTATCCATATAAATGTATATTCTGCATCTATATCTATATATAGTGTATATGTGTATACATATAGTATATATATATTATTATATTATATATAATATATATATATATATAGTATATATATATATATAATATATATATTATATATATTATATATATATTACATAACATACTACACATAAACCCCAACCTAATTTCCCTCAAGGACACCAAATGAAAAACTAGTATAAATAAAAATAAAAAACGAAAGTAAAACAAAAAATAAAACTACGCTCAAAGGCAGCATGAAAATGAAAGTTTAATTCGCTCTGATTTGGTCCTCTTAAGAAGTCGTCAAGGAGTGGGGGTATACCCCTCCCATACCCCCCCCCCCCCCCCCAACAAGTTGCAAGTTACTTGTAATTTCCCCTGAGAAATTGTTCCCACTGACTTTACCATTATGTCTTAGTTCCCCTGGAGAAATTGTGGCCGTGGAACTTGTTTTTGTCTTTTTGTTTCCCTGGTTTTCTTTCCTTGACCTTGGATTGCTCTCTCTCTCTCTCTCTCTCTCTCTCTCTCTTAATATTTTGGTGCAGCTCGAATTAATCTGATGTAGTTTTATTATTTGCAGCGTCACCTCTCTCTCTCTCTCTCTCTCTCTCTTCCTCTCTCCTCTCTCTCTCCTTCTCTCTCTCTCTCTCTCTGTCATGTGTTTTGCAAGACTCGCATTATCTTTGAAGTGGGACAGTATATTAGTTCCATCTATCATTGGTAATTCTCTCTCTCTCTCTCTCTCTCTCTCTTCTCTCCTTCTCTCTCCGTCTCTTCTTCTCTCTCTCTTCGCTCTCATAAATCTCCAGATCTCCAGGCCAGGTTAACTAGCTAGGTAATTAACCGTATATCACTGATTTTTCTCAAGTAATCACAGATCTGTGTAGATATACACTCCCCATTTCTCTCTCTCTCTCTCTCTCTCTCTCTCTCTCTCTCTCTCATAGTTATAATTTGAGTTTCATATTGTGATTGTTTCTTTAATGTAATTTTCATGAATCCTCTCATTGATTATCTATATTTTTCTTATTATTTCTTTTGTAATTCCGTGTCATCTATTTTATCCTTTCATATTTTCATGTGATTTCTTCAATGTCACTTATTTTTCTTTACGTTTTTAACTTTTTATTTTTTAGTGTCCCTTTTTCGTATTATTATTCCCACTCTTTCATCTCCTCTCATTCTCTCCATCTCTTTTTTTGTCTTTCTTCTCATTCTTTTACTGTCTTCTATATTTCCTTTTGTCATTTTCTTTGGTTTCTGTTTCTCCTGTTTATGGCCCTCTTTTTTGACATCCTATTCCCATCGTTATTGCTATCTCCACAATTTTCTCTCTTCTTATTCCTCTTCCTTAACCCTTTTCTACTTCCTCCTCCCCTCCTTCCTAACCCAAATAGGATTTCCATTGAATGTTAGAATTCCATCATACTGCTGCAGTCTTCCCTCCTCCTCCTCCTCCTCCTCCTCCTCCTCCTCCTCCTTAACCTAAATAGGATTTCCGTAGAATGTTAGAATTCCATCCTACTGCTATAGTCGTCTCTCCTCTCTCTCTCTCTCTCTCTCTCTCTCTCTCTCTCCTCCTCCTCCTCCTCCTCCTCCATTGAATACAAGTCAATAGCTGGTTCCTTCATTTTTTTACATTTTATTTCTTTTAGTGTTCTTACAATGGCCACCCTGTTGCCAGATCGGGGTCCTTTATATTTGATACGTCCCTTCAGCGGACAATCGCTCTGATGAAGCCCTTCGAGAAGGGGACGGGGAGAGGTGAGGGAAAGGGGGGGGGGGAAGTTATAGGAAATAGAAGCAGGTGAATGGGTACATGATTGGGTGGGCGCGAATGTTCCCGAGGTCCATGAAATGTTCTCTCTCTCTCTCTCTCTCTCGTCTCTCTCTCTCTCTCTCTCTCCTTCCTGAGGAATAAAGATTCCTTACTACCGCTCAAGATGCTTATCGTTAAATTCTTATTCTTGCCATTCGAAAGTTTCTCTCTCTCTCTCTCTCTCTCTCTCTCTCCTCTCTCTCTCTCTCTCTCTCTCTCTCTCTCTCTCATGGCATGATAAACCATTTTACGAACCCATAAAGACAAATAACATTTGGACGAACGCACGTGAAACACGCGATACCCTTACGTATGAAAATGCATAACAAGGAATAATAATGAAAAGGAAAATGTATGAAAGAGGAATAATACCTGTATGAACCCTGGAATGCCGGCAATAAAGGAAATAGGGTTTTCTGATTGGAGAGAGAGAGAGAGACCTTACCTTTACATAACCTTACATCTTGTTCGGGTTTGCCCCAGGTCCCCACTGTGAGGCACCTCTAATGTCTACCAGAGAGTTGCTAGTACATCTTCCGGTATATTTTGCATCTTCCAATCTTGGATGGTCTGGGATGCAGTTTAGATATTTGTCGAGCTTATTCTTAAACACATCTACGCTCACTCCTGATATATTCCTCAGATGAGCTGGCAACGCATTGGAAGAGACGCTGCAATTATCGATGCTGGGTGCGTAAGTGGATTAATGTCCTGTTGTGCTTCCCTATTTTTCCGGTATAGTTTTGGGGCCACTCTTAATTAACCTCTGATTGCTCTTTCTGAGGATTCTTTAGCTTCCATGATATTTCTGCTATTCCTTCTATCTGTTTCCATGCCTGAATTATCATGTAGCGTTCTCTTCTCCTTTCTAGACTATATAATTTTTAAGAATTGTAGTCTTTCCCAGTAGTCAAGGTCTTTAACTTCTTCTATTCTAGCTGTAAAGGACCTTTGTACACACTCTATTTGTGCAATATCCTTTTGATAGTGTGGGTACCATATCATTTTGCAATATTCAAGTGGGACGACGGAACATATGTTTTATAAAGCATAATCATGTGTTCAGCTTTTCTTGTTTTGAAGTGCCGTAACAACATTCCCATTTTTGCTTTACATTTTGCCAACAGAGTTGCTATTTGATCATTGCATAACATGTTCCTATTCATCATCACACCAAGGTCTTTAACTGCTTCCTTATTTGTGATTGTCTCATTATTAGGTCCCTTATATGCATATAGCTTTCTTTCTCTGTCGTCCATAATTTATTGATTCAAATTTATCAGAGTTAAATACCTCCTATTTTACCTCTGCCCAATCATATACTTTGTTAAGGTCTCTTTGTAGAGCGTTCCTATCTTCATCACAAGTAATTTCTCTACTTATTCTTGTGTCATCTGCGAAACTACTCACTACCGAATCCTTAACATTATTGTCTATGTCTTCAATCATAATAACAAACAGTATTGGCAGCTAACACCGTACCTTGCGGCACACCGGATATTTACCTTGGCTTCATCCGATTTCTCGTCGTTGCAATAACTATCTGTTTTCTGTTGTGTAAAAATTCTTCTTTTAACCATCTTCCTACTTTATCCACGATATTGTGTTTTCTAATTTTCTTCGCTAATATAGTATGGTCTACTTTATCAAAAGCTTTTGCAAAGTCTAAATAAACCACATCTGTTTCATTTCCGCTTTTCATATTTTTGAATATGTTCTCACGGTGGACTAACAGTTGGGTTTGTGTACTTTTTCCGGGTACGAAACCATGTTGTCCTTTATTAAACAAATTATTTTTTATTAAATGTTTCATAATATTTTTCGTTCATTACCCTGTCATACACTTTCATAATATGTGATGTTAGACTCACAGGCCTATAATTACTTGCCTCTAGTCTTGATCCACTTTTGAAAGTAGGGGTAATATATGCTAATTTGTGCTCATCATAAATCTTGCCATGTATCTACACTTGTCTTAATAATATTGCAAGTGGCTTTGCGATAGAATGAACTACTTTCTTTAACAAAATAGCAGGAATTCCATCAGGCCCTGCAGCAGCTCCATTTTTAATTTCATTAATAGCCTGCACAATATCAGCTTCATTAATATCTATGTCAGCTAAATATTCACTATTTTCATCCCTTACTTCTATATCATTATCTTCATTATCTATTCTAGGGGTGAATTCTCTCTTATATCGTTCTGCCAGTATGTTGCAAATTTCCTTTTTTTCATTCGTTAATCTCCCTTCAATTCTTAGAGGGCCTATTTCTATTCTTCTTTTATTCATCTTCTTCGCATATGAGTATAATAGTTTGGGATTTTGCTTGATATTTAATAGGGTTTTTTTTCTTCCAAGTCCCGTTTTTCATTTTCTTTTGAATTGTATTAATCTTTTGTTCTGCATTTTCTATTCTTACTTTTTAGTTTCTATAAACTTTCCATGCATTTTTTTTTTTTGCTAGACCTTTTTCCACTTTCTGATTTTCTGGAACAAGATCCTTCTGTCTCTTGGTATGCATGACTGATGTTTACTTTTCTTCTTCGGTATATATTTATCCACTATTTTTTCTCTAATATATATAATATCTCCGTATTTACCTTTATGTCATCACTTACGAAAATATTATCCCAATCTTTGTTTAATTCTTCATTTATTTCTGAACCATTTTATAATTTTACTGTAGAAGTTGTATTTTCCATTATCCTTCCCACTTTTTTCATTTCTTGCTTATCTCTGTTTTCATTTGCTTTGGAATGGACTGTTAATTCTATGACATTATGGTCTGAAATACTCGCATTATAAACTATTATTTCTTTAACATAATTCATCTCGTTCACAAATACTAGGTCCTAAAGTATTTTCCTTTCTAGTTGGCAGGTGATTTATTTGTTGAAGTTGTATTCTAGTAGCATATCTAATAGCTTTTCGAATTGCCTCTTATCTTCTGCACTACTATTACTCTCTTTTTTTATATGTATAAGTACATCCACAATCTCCTATTCGTTCTTTCCAGTCTACGAAAGGAAAGTTGAAGTCTCCAGATAGGAGAATAGTCCAGTCCTTGTGATTTCTACATATATCATCCAATTTTTCTTTTTTTTTTATTATTAAGTCAAACTACTTTAGATATAGGATGGTCTATTAGTAGTAGTATTCATTAATTTTTCAGATTCAAATTCTACCGCTATTAGTTCACATTCTGAGTTACTATATTTCTCATATATTTTTCCTTGTTTTTTGTCTTTCCCATATATTGCGGTTCCCCCTTGATTCCTATTTTTGCTATCTGATCTATAAGTTTGAAACCCTTTTATTTGATCATCATTCCCAGTCTCTTGGGAATACCAGGTTTCACTTATATCATTATATCTATTTTCTTTTCAATTTGGGTTAGTTCTTCTAAGTACTCTATTTTTCTTTTTGAGTTACTCGTAACTAAACCCTGCGCATTCATCACTATGATGGTTTGCGTGTTTTCTCCTCTTTATATTTGGTAATAATAAGGGATTTTCCCATGTCTCTTTCCTGTTCTGGTATGTTGTTCTTTTTTTCATTTCCAGAAATTCTGACATTAAAAAATCCAACTTTTCCATAATATTTGTTCTTCCTTCATCATAATTATTCATTTTGTGTCTGAATCTGCAATTTTCTCCATATCTGCAATATCCCCTTGCATAATAAAAACAGTTATTATCTCTTGAGTAGAATCTTGGAGCTGATGCATTGAAATTTGTTGCTGGCACCTCTGCATATCTCGTTGATGGCTTGCTTTTTTCTTTTACCTGATATTCTTCATTCTCTCTTTATTTGTTTCTTTCTTATTTTGGATTTTATTGCTTGATTGGTTATTTATTTGATTATTTTTCATGGCTACAGGGTGCATATATTTTACATTTTTTGTCGAACTTACATCCTTTTCCTTCTTTTAGGTTTTTGCATATTTTTGGATGTAGATCTCTGCAATCATCCTCATATCCATCTAAGTATGCACATTTACCATATATTTCATAGTTGTGACATACCTTAGGATGTTTTGTAGTACATTTTTCTCCATATCTGCAATTCCCTCTTTTCAAAAGGTTGCAGACTTTGTCTTTTTTGTATATTTTTTTCCTCTTTCCCGTCATTGTGTAGATCTGGGTAGAGCCTCTTCGGCATTTTCTTTTGTGCTGTCATATTGTAATTTATTTCTTCGTAGGTATGCTGCTTTATAGCCTCATATGTAGTATCAATGAGTATCTCTGCATCCATACTTTTATCTTGTTCTTTGTTTTCCTTATCTTTTTCTGTCATTTCAGTTTTGTTTACTTCTCTTACGTTTTCCTCTTCTTCTTCTTCTTCTTCTTCATCCTCAACTATTTGTACATTCAATCTTGATTTAATAACATTGTCTATCCATGGTAGACATGTTGAGCAAAAAAATTCTTGTGTCTTTTCTCATATCTTGCATTACCTCAGCACACTTGGTGGATGGGTCGGAATGTTTGCATGCAGCACATTTTCTGATTAGGTTTTGTGGATTAACTATGCCTATACCACACCTTACACAGTTTACATGCTTTTGGCATTCTTTTTCCTAATGCATCAATTAGGATATTCACAAGGTTCACTTTATTCATTTTCTTTGTCGGAATATGTTGGTTTATGTATATTTTCTTTATGAGTCTCTTGACCACTTGGATTTTATTTGGAACTTCTTCAATTATTTTCAAGATGTTTTCATTTGATTTGTTCCAGTTTGAAGGATTGTATCCTTCTAATATATCTATGAATGATTTTGTATCTTTTTGGTTAGGACTGTTGCTGATTTCATAGATCAGAAATGCCAGTTCCCTTCCTGCTACCTCATCGTATTGCGAATCTGCCAAGCAAGCTAAATCTCGCCATTTTTTTCCGCAGTTGGAGCTTACTGCCATCTTGTTCTGATTTACAGTATTTCACTTGATAAACTAACTTAGAAGACGCTTTATCCTACTATTTCCACACTAATCTTATCACCGATAGTTCACGAACACTTCTAGATATTTCTCAAATTCTAGACGTATGTTAAACTTGTGATATTTGTTGATTAATCTGACTTCGACCAGGAACGTCTCACCAAGCAAGATGACTACTACTACGAGAGAGAGAGAGAGAGAGAGAGAGAGAGAGAATCCTATTACCTCCCTTAGTGATATGAATTAAAAAGCCATTTAATATATACTCTCAAGAACTAATGATTTCGGTACAGTTCATAAATGACAGGTCATCACCGGAACCCATGACCTGACATGACCTACTTGACAGTCTTTTAATCACATAAAGGGGAGAAAACCATATCCTCTTGATTCATTTTTAAATTTTTTTTTTTATAGGACCATGCATTTTTTGGGGTGTCATAATTGCCTCATTATCCCTACGTGAATGTTCTATTTATGTTCTTTGTTCAACGTTATAGAACACTTGGAGTGTTCTTAAGAATGAGTCATGGTATTTATTTATCGAGAGGATTATTTAATGGTTTTTAAAAGAAAATATGTGGATTTTTTGGAGTGTATCTCCCTATGTCTGTCTCTGTCGATGGGTCCAGTTTCATGAGGTATGGATCTACAGGGTGTCCATAAAGTCGCAGTACCATTCTGGGCAATAAATACTTGGAATGGTACTGGGACTTTATGGACACCCTGTAGATTGTTGTATGGATCCGGATCGTGATGTAGACCCGGATCATGATGTGGACCTGGATCTTGATGTGGATCTGGATTATGATGTGGACCCGGATCTTGATGTGAACCCGGATCATGATGTTGGCCCCGGATCATGATGTGGCCCCGGATCATGATGTGGACCCGGATCATTATGTGGACCCGGATCATGACGTGGACCTGGATCATGTTGTTTACCCGGATCGTGATATGGACCTGGATCATGATGTGGACCCGGATCATGATGTGGACCCGGATCATGATGTGGACCCGGATCATGATGTGGACCTGGATCATGATGTGGACCTGGATCATGATGTTTACCCGGATCATAATGTTTACCCGGATCATGATGTGGATCTCCTGGATCATGGTTTGGATCCGGATCATGAAGTGGATCCTGCTTGGGAAATGGACCTGGATTGTAATGTGGATCCAGATTGAAATGTGGATCAAGACTGGGAGATGTCCTCGGATTGTGATGTGGATCTAGAATGTGTTTTTGATATAATGTGATGTGTATTCAGAAGGTGATTTAGATCCAGAATATGTTGAGGGTCTGGAATGTGATTTTGGACACAGAAAGTGATTTGGATCCAGAATTTGATTTAGATCTGGAATGTGATTTGGATCCAGAATGGATTTGGACCCAGAAAGTGATTTAGATTCGGAATGTGTTGAGGGTCTGGAATGTGATTTGGACCCAGAATGTGATTTAGATCTGGAATGTGATTTGGTTCCAGAATGTGATTTGGACCCAGAAAGGGATTTAGATCTGGAATGTGATTTGGTTCCAGAATGTGATTTAGATCTGGAATGTGATTTTGAACTATGATGTGGAGATAAGGACCCGGATCATACGGTGTAGATCCGGACTGTTCCATTGATCCAGATAGTAGTATGTATTAATGTATAGTATTTCCTAATTGCATAGCATTTGATCACCACTGACCAAGAAAGACATCCAGACCTATACTGTAAATACAAAACCAACTTTTAATTCCTTGCCCCACTAAAATTAAACCAGAGGACTTCCTCCCACCTGAAAAAAAAATCTAGGATCTCCCCCACCCCCAAAATTTTAAGCCCCAGGCCCCAGGGCACAAGGTACTAATCCCGGATAGCATTTAAATGGAGTAGTAGCCGGGTCGGCGAGAAATTGGCTGTTGGACTGGTGCGTAAACCATTTGCAGCCCTAATTGGATTAACGCTATCCAATTAACAGGAGGCAGTGAATTCCACGTTGGCCCCCCCCGGGACGGGGCGTGGGGTTGGGGTACGGTAGAGGGTGTGGGCATTTTGGATGGAAGGGGGTAGTGGGTTGGTCAGTACGATGGGGTTTTGAATAATTGGACTTACCTGTGTTTTCCGATAAGTTTGTTTTTATTATTATTATTATATTATTATTATTATTATTATTATTATTATTATTATTATTATTATTATTATTAGAGAAATAAATGAAGAGTTATGTATGGATACAGATATATTGAAGAATAAATCTGTCCAGATTTATTCTTCAATATATTTGTATCCCTACATAAATGTGGAGTATTTCACCGTTTCAAGACTCATATGCTATTATTATTATTATTATTATTATTATTATTATTATTATTATTATTATTATTATTATTATTATTATTATTATTATTATTATGTTGACGTCATCATAACTGGTTTTCTTCCCAATATCACAATTGTTATGATAATGGTAATTATGTTGTTTCAGTGTTGATATTGCTAATGTCGATGTGGTTGATGTTGATTGTTGATGGGTCTACCCCTCTTTATTGCCGCTTCGTTTAACGTGTGTATTTTGGATCTCTCTCTCTCTCTCTCTCTCTCTCTCTCTCTCTCTCTCTCTCTCCTGAGATACTCTATTTTCCTCTGTTACCTTCCTGTCAGTTATATGCCTTATAATACAAGTCATACAGTAAAGTCTCCCCAGCAACAGATCCTTTCTCTCTCTCTCTCTCTCTCTCTCTCTCTCTCTCTCTCTCTCTCTCTCTCTCCGTTTCTTTCGGGGTCAGTAATTGAAACGTGAGCCAATAACAACAGACCAAACAAATTCCAGAAGAGGTTTTAATTAAGCGCTGTGTCATTCGATACTGGGACGATCTGATTTCTTCATTAGAGAGGAAAAACGGCAGAGAGAGAGAGAGAGAGAGAGAGAGAGAGAGAGAGAGAGAGAGAGAGAGAACTCCAAAATACACGCGCGCAAAACATAACCGAAGAAAGATTCAGTCCAAACTGTTGTAGTATATAGGTTTATTTCAAACTCGTATATATGAAACATATATATATATATATATATATATATATATATATATATATATATATGTATATATTATATATATATACACATATATACATATATATATATATATATAGATATATATATATAGTATATATATATTATATATATATATATAGATATATATAGATGAGAGAGAGAGAGAACTGAGAGAGAGAGAGAGAGAGAGAGAGAGAGGAGAGAGAGAGAGAGATACACGAACAGACAAAGATTTCCGTACAAAATGGAATAGATAGAATACATTTCAGAATCACAAAAGATAAGCATTGGTAGAGAGAGAGAGAGAGAGAGAGAGAGAGAGAGAGAGAGAGAGAGAGAGAGAGAGAGAGATTTCAGTACTCGAAACCTTTGGCTTGATGCAATTCCTGTAACTCCAATTGTTTTGTCCAATATATTCAGGTGTCATTTTATCCATTGCACAATTGCAAGTGATCTAATCAAGAGGGGCTTACCCCAACCTCGGATAAAGGAGGGGGGGTTGAGTCGGGTTAAAACCCCTCCGTTGTTAAATAAATAAATGAATAAGTAAATAAATAAATAAAAGGAGCATTTAATTATTCAAGAAGTAGTATTAAACGTGAATAGCTGTCATTTTGGTGAACTGGTATCCCTTCTCTCAGTCGATAAGCCTTTCTGTAAAGTTCTCTGACCATTCCTCTTGTGACGCCAGTTGAATCAGTCTGTCTTTAGGTCGATGTGTATTTTTTTTTTTTTTATTCATTCGAGTTTTTTTTTTTCAAAGTCTTCTGCAATTGAATTGTCATTGGTAGAAATATATTCCTTCAGGACTGAAGAATAGTCTCTCTCTCTCTCTCTCTCTCTCTCTCTCTCTCTCCTCTCTCTCTCTCTCTCTCTTCCATATTCAAGTTATGAAACTCTATCACGAAAAAGTGTAATCCTTTAATGTAACCTCCCTGAGATTACCTCTTCATTCTCCTTGGTACACTGTCACTCAATCCGATGTAATCTTATGTAATACCTTTATTCGTCGAAAGTGTAATCCTGAGTAGCCTTATTTATCTCCTATGCAAGAACTTTGGTTAAAAACCTTAAGGGAGGATTAGTCAGTCCCCTTTGAAGCTGGTCTAGCTGTTAAGAGGAATGAATTAATATGTGTAATTATAAAATGTATGGT
This sequence comes from Macrobrachium nipponense, assembly GCF_015104395.2. Taxonomy (NCBI): domain Eukaryota; kingdom Metazoa; phylum Arthropoda; class Malacostraca; order Decapoda; family Palaemonidae; genus Macrobrachium; species Macrobrachium nipponense. The sequence goes on from NC_087220.1 coordinate 63,709,192, forward strand.
AGTAAGAAGAGGAGTGATTGTATTAAGACACCTAGGAGTTATTAATAAATACAATTATTATGAAATGTATGGTATTAATAATATGAACGATTGTATGAAGGAGTTATTAATTAATTTGATTATTATAAAATGTATCGCAATAATACTATGAACGATTGTATTAAGACACACAATGTCATTCTTAAGGTACTTCTAACTCTAGCTGATATGTATAGTTACCTGGGAAGTTAGTGAGGGCAAACCTCCGACAAGGCAGCTTCGTTTGAACATAACTAGAGAACGTGCCAACGGATTTGGATGAAACTTGGCGTGCATATTCATCCAGTGACTTCCCTTTCATGACTACTTATTAATCATCTGGGAACACAAAAGTAGGTGAATTCCAGATTTTGATGGTAGGGGAGAATGTAATCATTTTAAGAATATAATGAAGGCATTTTGTTTAGATTTTCAATTTTTAATAAAAAAAAAAGGCCCTTCAAGTATAGTCTAGGTTTTGCAAAAGTGAATATAAGTTTGTTACTGCGTCCTTCTAAAACAAGAGCCCGTGCTGGCATAATGCCGCCTCTGTCTATAACAGCAACAAAAGTAACTACAGTTATGAGTCTTCTCTCTCTTGGGCGGAAGTAGAACACTTACAATGATTATACCCTCAGAGATAAGTCAACTCGCCCACCTTTTTCGTACCTTCTCAAGATCCTGGTTTAGGTAAATATTGGATTATTATCAAATGAGGCTCTCTCTCTCTCTCTCTCTCAGAGTTACTCGCAATCTTTTCCAGACCTTTTTATCTTGATAGTTCTGGTTAAACTCTCTCTCTCTCTCTATACCTTCTCTTCTCTTCTCTCTCTCTCAAATCTCTCTCTCTCTCTCTCTCTCTCAAGTACTCGCAAATCTTTTCCAGACCTTTTTTTATCTTGTATAGTTTGGTTACTCTCTCTCTCTCTCTCTCTCTCTCTCTCTCTCTCTCTCTCTCTCTCTCTCTCTCAGAGTTACTCGCAAATCTTTTCCAGACCTTTTTATCTTGAATAGTTTGGTTAAATCTCTCTCTCTCTCTCTCTCTCTCTCTCTCTCTCTCTCTCTCTCTCTCTCCTCTCTCTCTCTCTCTCAGAGTTACTCGCAAATCTTTTCCAGACCTTTTTTATCTTGAATAGTTTGGTTTTAACCTTCTCTTTAAACCTCTCTCTCTCTCTCTCTCCGTCTCTCTCTCTCTCTCTCTCTCTCTCTATTAACTTGTAGATCTTCCCAAATTTTTATTTACTGCTAATTTTTATGTGTTAAATTCTCTTCAGTTACCTCTCTCTCTCTCTCTCCTCTCCTCTCCTCTCTCTACTCTCTCTCCTCTCTCTCTCTCTCTCCCCGAGCCGCAACTCCATTATCCTTCGGAACGTGGTTCTCTCTCATTAAGCCTAGGAGGTTCTTTAATTAAATTGGCGTCGCAGGATGGAAGGTCAGCGAGGGTGTGTATGGGGTCGGGCGGAAAGTCGTTTCCTTTTCGGGGACTCCCGGGCCAACGGGACGATGATAGTTCTGTTTGTGTTGTTTGTGTTTTTTGTTTGTTTGTTTGGTGTTCGTTTGTTGGCGATGTATATTTTTGTCATTTGATTTTCTGAGCTTCAGGCCATTGGGATGATAGTTCTGTTTGTATTGTTCGTTTGTTTGTTAGTGCTTTTGTATGTGTTTTTTGTTTGTTTGTTGGTGATGTATTTTTTGTCATTTGATTTTCCGAGCTTCCGGCATATTGGGATGATAGTTCTGTTTGTGTTGATTGTATGTTTGTTAGTGTTTGTGATTTTTGCGTTTGTCATTTTCTTTGTTTGTGTGTTTTGTTGTTCGTTTCTTTCCTCTTTGTTTGTGATGTCATTTTTTGTCATTGGATTTCTGGGAATTTCCGGATCATCGGGATACTAGCTCTTTGGGTGTTTGTTTGTTTGTTAGTGTTTGTGATTTTTGTGTTTTTATTTGTTTCTTTGTGTTTGTTGTTTGTGTGTTTGTTGCTTGTTTATGATTTATTTTTTGTCGTTTACTTTTCGGGACTTTTCTGTTTTGTGTTCGTGTTTTGTTTTTATTGTTCGTGTGTTTGTCATTTTGTATGTGATGTATGTTTTGCATTGATTTTCGGGAACTTCGGGGACATCGTGAAGATTATTGGAACTGGAATATAAAACTCCATTACCAATTCCAGTAAATAGTTTTGCATTTTGATTCCATAGAAAATGAAACATCAATTATTGGAATTGGAACTGGGGTATCAAATTCCAGTTTCAATAATGAGGTTAACATTTTGATCCACAATAAATTGATAAATTTAATTATTGGAATTGCAGTTGGAATATTCAATTCCAATTTCAGTCATTAATTTTTAAAATCTTTATCCTCTATAAAATGGAACATTTTTGTATTGGAATTGGACTTTTATATTCCAATTTGATCCTGTATAGAATAAAGACTATGAGAATTGGAATTTTGTATTCCAATTCCAATAGTCGTTCAAGGCATTAAATTATTCACTGTTCAAGACGTATTATAGAGAATGAAAATAAAATAAAATGAATTTCAATTGCAAACTTAAAATAGAAGAAATATAAAATAAAAAATGAATAAAAGAATAAACATATAAAACCATAATTTTCGAAACCGAACACTAATCCAGAAACCACGAAAAAAAAAACAAACTCGACTGATTGTAATCAAACTCTCAAAGCGACAATCATCATTCTGGCTCCGCCCACTTCGATGACGTCATCGGGACCCGATCGTGCAACGGACTCATGCATTTATATAAGTGAATTTTCTAGTCTGTGCCTTACGCCTTTTCGCGGGGGATTATTAGCGAGAGAATGATTGTTTTTTGTTTTTTTTCGTTTTTTTGGGGGTTTTGGTGATTTTGGGGAGTGTATTCGTGGATTTTTTGGGGTTTTCGTGGGTTTTTAGGTGGGTTTTTGCGTAGTTTTGGATGTCCGTGTTGTTTTGGCGGTTTTCGAGTTTTTATGGGTTTTCGTGTTTTTTGTTGTTGTTTCGTGGGTTTTTAGGGATTTCTTGAGTCCTTAGTTTATTTTTGGGCTTTTCTCTCCTTGTGTGGGCATTTGTATAATTGTATATGTGTGTGTTTGTGTATGTACGGACCTATTTGAGTTTATATCGGGTTCCTTGTTTGTGTGAAATTTTGTGTGTGTTTAAGTGGTTGTGTGTTTTTATCTGTAGGTTTTATGTTTATGTGAAAACTTGTGTGTACTAGTTTGTGTGTGTGTGTGTGTGTGTGTTTATTTCTGGCTAACTGTTTGTGTTACTCTGAATTGACAGTGTGTGTGTGTGTGTGTGTGTGTATGCGTATTTATTTGTGTATATATGAAAGTGGAAAAGGTTATTTATATACATAGTATTTTAATCTAACATCATTTGAGAATTAATGCCATAACTTAAGAGATTACGACGTCACTTTATAAGTGGCTCTGATTTCAATTAGGAGATAATATAGCGTCACTTAATAATGAATGTGATATCACCTAAGACATGATATGACATCACTTTACAATCAATCTAACATCACCTGAGAGTAAATATAACATCACCTGACTGTATATATAACATTACCTACGAGTTTCATATGACATCACTTAGCGAATCAAGATGACACAACTAACGAATTAGTGTGGCGTCACTTACGAATCTATATGACAACACTTACAAATTAGTATGACATTACTTATGAATCAATATGACATCACTTACGAATCAATATGACATCACTTACGAATTAGTATGACATCGCTTACGAATCAATATGACATCACCTATGACATCACTTACGAATTAATCTGACATAACTTACAAATCATAATGACATCATTTACGAATTAATTTGATATAACTTACGAATCAGTATGATATCGATTACGAATCAATGTGACATTACTTACGAACCATTATAACACCACTTTCGAATCAATATGACATCACTTACGAATCAATGTGACACGACATTAATTTTAATCAACGCAAGTAAGAGATTTCCAGAAGGTCGTTGGAGCGAGTATGGCCCACCTCCTAATTTTTTTTTTTTTTCAAATCACGTATTTCATTAAGATGTCTTCCTCTCCTCTTAATTGAATTAGGCTTTGAGAGGGCCTCCCTCCTCCTCCTCCTCCTCCTCCTCCTCCTCCTCCTCCTCCTCCTCCTCCTCCTCCTCCTCCTCCTCTCCTCCTCCTCCTCCTTTTTATGTGGATTGCTCTAGTTTTTATTGATGAATTTATTAATCTTCTAGAGTAAGTGGATTTTATTACATAGTAATTTATGGCATTTGGTGATTTGACTCCTCCTCCTCCTCCTCTTCCTCCAACTTTTAATGTGGATTACTCTTTAGTTTTTATTGATGAATTTATTAATTTTCTGGAGTAAATGGATTTTATTACATAGTAATAATTTATGACTTTTGGTGATCTGACTCCGGTGATGGAATGGCAAAGACTTCAGTAATAATGGCTCTCGACTCTGTCGCTCCCCCCCTCAATATTTCTCCACCTCCTCCTCCTCCTCCTCCTCCTCCTCCTCCTCCTCCTCCTCCTGCCTCCTCCTCCTCCTCCTCCCTGGAGTGTGAGGAAGCGATCGCTCCTCCTATGTCGCTGGTCGTTGCAACTGCCTCCTGAATTATGCATCAAGGCGGGTGAATATTGTCGTCAAACGTCTCTCTCTCTCTCTCTCTCTCTCTCCTCTCTCTCTCTCTCTCTCTCTCTCTCTCTCTCTCTCTCTCTCTCTCTCTCTCTCGATTGAATAAGAGATTTATGATTGGGTAAACAATTCTTCCGTTGTCATTAGGGCGGATTGGAGGAGGTAATATATATATATATATATATATATATATATATATATATATATATATATATATATATATATTATATATATATATATATATATATATATATATATATTATATATATATTCTATATATTGTTAAACCGTGGTTGAACCCCACCACATTTGACTGACGACTACATGCTCGGGTTTTAACAGAAACAGGGTTTTGGGGTCCTGGCACCTCATTGGGGGGACTCGAACTCTGGTCCTCTCTCTGGAGAGGCGAGTGTCAGAACCACTGGACCGTAGAGCCCCAAGTGTATTATATATATATATATTATATATATATATATATATATATATATATATATATATATATATATATATCTAATAAAAGGAGCCCATAAACAAAAACACCAAAATGTAGAGAGAAAAGTACTATATTTCAGAGACTGCTGTCTCTCTCTTCAGGTATATGAATGAGAAAAGTTTACAGAAAAGGTGGTATTTATACCAAGAGATTCGTCCACAAGTAAGCCAATTTAGGTCACCCCCCCGCTGATAATCTTCCTTTAATCTTCTTAAGCGTTGGTTTGAACTGAAAACACTGCGTCGACGATGTCGGATGTCCAATTCCCTTTTGAGATGTTCATTACCTGCTTCTCTTTTATTAAGGCCGATTCCATCATTTGACTCTTGTACCGGCAGTTGCTGCTATAAATTACACGTGACATATTCCAGTTTATTCTATGGTTATGTTCATTTATATGATGAAAATAGCCGAGTTCTGTTGTCCATACCTAACTGACCGTTTGTGTTGTATTAATCTCTGGGGAAGTGATTTACCTGTAAATCGATGTAAGATTGGTCACAGTCCTGGCATGGGATCTCATATACCCCAGAGTCTTTGGGCGATGTCTTTTGTTGGACGTTAATCAGGGATTTGGCTAAGGTATTTGGGTAGGTAAATGCAAAGGGTTGGATTTCCCAAGGGTGTGAGTTACTCTCTTAATCGTCTCCAGGTGGGGAATTTTTATTTTATTGTTGGGTGTGTCTCTGGTCTTGTCTTTAGGGGGTCGGTAGAAAATTACGTTTGCTTTTTGAATGCTTTCTCAATTTATGGTCAGGATACTTTAAAGATGAAAGTTGCTTGCGAATTAGTTCAAATTCTTTTTCCAGGAAATCTGGGGAACAAATTCGTAAGGCTCTTAAGAATAGGTTGCTAGCTAGACCTATCTTGATGGTATTGTCATGATAGCTAAAATAGTGAATATATGAAAGTGAGAAGTTGTTGTTTTCTGTATATGGTAAATTTGTATTCTGTCGTGTCTCTGATTATTAAAACATCAAGAAAAGGAATTTTGTTGTCTGTTTCCCATTCAACTTTAAATTTGATGCTGGGCACTAATGCGTTTAATTTTGAGAGGAATTCATTAAAATTACCCCACTTATTATCCCAAAATGTTAGTATGTCATCCACGTATCTCATCCACAGCATGTTTTTGGGTTTTATTGCATTTATTACTGTAGTTTCAAAGTATTCCATGTACAGATTGGCTAAAAATAGGACTTAAACGGACTACCCATACTACACCCTAGACTTCATAGTGGCTTTTGATAAATTCATATCTGACAAAAACTACAGCCGTTGAAGAGATATGTTTAAAAGGAGTGTTACTAAATGCTTTAACTGACCTTCATAAGAAATATCCTGTTCGCAGATTCATGATAGCCATCCACTCGCTAAAAAAGTTAGATGTTATAATAAGTAGATCCGACAAAGACGGCAAAATTGTAATAATGGACAAAGACTTCTACCTCGACAAATCAACCAGCTCCTTAGCGACACAAATACTTACGAAAAACTGACGAAAAATCCCCTCCAGAACGTTTTCCCTACAGAATTTTTTCGGAAAGTAAGATTAATGGCCAAGACAAAAAGAGTATTGAACTATTAGAGAAATTTAAAGTAATTAATCCTAAATTACCCTTACTTTTATGGTCTTCCCCAAAACTCACAAAGACAATCTTCCATTCAGACCCATCGTTTCATGCGCCGGAGCTTTCAATTACAAAATTTGTCTAAATGGTTAGCTGGCCTCCTTTCTCCTTTTTTAGGCACTCCCCAGTCACATCAAACATTCGGAAGACTTTTGTCACAAAAATTCAGAGAAGCACATATACCACTTCACAACATAAAACTTTTAAGCCTTGACGTAGACTCCCTATTCACAAAAGTACCAGTACAGGACGTTCTTCAGTTTTTAAGGGAAAAATTATCCCCCTATTCAGATCATTTCCCTTTGGCACTTGAAAAAATAATAAAGTTAGTTGAATTATGTGCATCTAATAACGTATTTTCATTCGGGGAATCATTCTACAAGCAAAAATTCGGGTGTAGTATGGGTAGTTCCTTTAAGTCCTATTTTAGCCAATCTGTACATGGAATACTTTGAAACTACAGTAATAAATGCAATAAAACCAAAAACATGCTGTGGATGAGATACGTGGATGACATACTAACATTTTTGGGATAATAAGTGGGGTAATTTTAATGAATTCCTCTCAAAATTAAACGCATTAGTGCCCAGCATCAAATTTAAAGTTGAATGGGAAACAGACAACAAAATTCCTTTTCTTGATGTTTTAATAATCAGAGACACGACAGAATACAAATTTACCATATACAGAAAACCAACGTTCTCACTTTCATATATTCACTATTTTAGCTATCATGACAATACCATCAAGATAGGTCTAGCTAGCAACCTATTCTTAAGAGCCTTACGAATTTGTTCCCCAGATTTCCTGGAAAAAGAATTTGAACTAATTCGCAAGCAACTTTCATCTCTAAAGTATCCTGACCATATAATTGAGAAAGCAATTCAAAAAGCAAACGTAATTTTCTACCGACCCCCTAAAGACAAGACCAGAGACACACCCAACAATAAAATAAAAATTCCCCACCTGGAGACGATTAAGAGAGTAACTCACACCCTTGGGAAATCCAACCCTTTTGCATTTACCTACCCAAATACCTTAGCCAAATCCCTGATTAACGTCCAACAAAAGACATCGCCCAAAGACTCTGGGGTATATGAGATCCCATGCCAGGACTGTGACCAATCTTACATCGGATTTACAGGTAAATCACTTCCCCAGAGATTAATACAACACAAACGGTCAGTTAGGTATGGACAACAGAACTCGGCTATTTTCAATCATATAAATGAACATAACCATAGAATAAACTGGAATATGTCACGTGTAATTTATAGCAGCAACTGCCGGTACAAGAGTCAAATGATGGAATCGGCCTTAATAAAAGAGAAGCAGGTAATGAACATCTCAAAAGGGAATTGGACATCCGACATCGTCGACGCAGTGTTCATTCAACCAACGCTTAAGAAGATTAAAGGAAGATTATCAGCGGGGGTGACCTAAATTGGCTTACTTGTGGACGAATCTCTTGGTATAAATACCACCTTTTCTGTAAACTTTTCTCATTCATATACCTGAAGAGAGAGACAGCAGTCTCTGAAATATAGTACTTTTCTCTCTACATTTTGGTGTTTTTTATGGGCTCCTTTTATTAGATGGAATTCTGTTGTTACAGAACACTTTTACCAGTCATATATATATATATATACATAGTATTTACATACATACATACATATACATAAAAACTTTATCACTTATAATATGCATTTGTATGAATAGTCAGTGGATTTAATTATAATTCCAGCAACATTCCCAGGATACGTTCATCCAATACTAAACATCATTGCAGATGAATTTTCCATTCTCTCTCTCTCTCTCTCTCTCTCTCTCTCTCTCTCTCTCTCTCTCTCTCTCTCTCTCTCTCTCCCCTGGTATTTACTCAGCCCCGGGCGAGTAAAGGCGTGATTCCATTCGACATCAAAATGACAAAAAAAAAGAAGAAGAAAGATAAAAAAAAAACCAAGGAAAAAATCAGTTCAATTAGAGTCTCAACTCGATCCGTCAAGAGCGATGATGACCGAGTTGGATTTGTCACATAGCAGAGGATTGTTTGTGCTCGTTTGTGTTTGTGTTTGGTAGTATGGGTTTTTGTGTGAGAATATGTCCAAGTATTTGTGGATGTTAGGTTGCATGGCTCTGTGTGAGATTTAAGTGTTTGTGTATATTTGGTAGTATTGGTTTGTGTTAGAGCTTTGTTTGAGTGTTTGTGTATGTTTGGTTGTATGGGTTTGTGTGAGAGATTTGTTTGTGTATGTTTGATTGCATGGGTTTGTGTGAGATTGAAGTGTTTGTGCATGTTTGGTTGTATTGGTTTGTGTGAGAGCTTTGTTTGTTCAGGTGTTTGTGTATGTCTGTTTGCATGGCTTTGTGTGAAAGATTTGTTTGTGTATGTTTGGTTGCATGGGTTTGTGACTGGATACGTCTTTGTGTGAGGAGAGGTTTGTGTTAGTGTATGACTATATACGTCCTTGTGTGAGGAGAGGTTTGTGGTTTCGGTGTTATGACTATATACTCCTTGGTGAGGAATGTTTGTGTTAGTCTATGACATATCGTCCTTGTGTGAGGAGAGGTTTGTGTTAGTGTATGACTATATACGTCTTTGTGTGTGGAGAGGTTTGTGTTAGTGTATGACCTATATACGGTCCTTTGTGTTGATGGAGGTTTGTTCAGTGTATGAACTATAGACTTCCTTGTGTGAGGAGAGGTTTGTGTTTAGGTGTTATTGACTATATAACGTCCTTGTTGGAGGAGAGGTTTGTTGGTCAGTGGTATGACTATATACGGTCCTTGTGTGAGAGACAGGTTTGTGTTGTGTATGACATATAACGTCCTTGTGTGAGGAGAGTTTGTTGTCAGTGGGTGACCTAATTATACTTCCTTGTGTGAGGAGAGGTTTTGTGTCAGTGTAATGACTTTATTACGTCGCTTGTGTGAGGAGAGGTTTGTGTCCCCCATTGTATGACGGAATACGTCTTGTGTGAGGAGAGGTTTGTGTTAGTGTATGACTATATACGTCCTTGTGTGAGGAGAGGTTTGTGTCAGTGTATGACTATATACGTCCTTGTGTGAGGAGAGGTTTGTTTGTCCGTGTAGACTAGATAACGTCCTTGTGTGAGGAGAGGTTTTGTGTCAGTGTATGATATAACCGGTCCTTGTGTTGAGGAGAGGGTTTGTGTCGTGGTATGACTAATACGTTCTTTGTGTGAGGCCGGAGAGGTTTGTGTTGTGTATGGGGAATATATACGTCCTTGTGTTGAGGAGAGTTTGTGTTAGGTATGAACTATATACGTCCTTTGTGTGATGAGAGGTTTGTGTCATGTATGTGACTATATACGTCCTGTGTAGAGGAGGTTTGTGTCAGTGGTATTTGCTAATATACGTCTTGTGTGGAGGAGAGGTTTTGTTTGTCCCAGTGTATGACCTTATCTTCATTGTGTGAGGAGAGGTTGTTTTAGTGTGATGACCTATACGTCTTGGTTGTGGGAGGAGAGGTTTTTGTGTTTAGGTTGTAATACCTATATTACCGTCCCTGTGAGGAGAGGTTTGTGTCAGTGTATGACTATATACGTCCTTGTGTGAGGAGAGGTTTGTGTCAGTGTATGACTATATACGTCCTTGTGTGAGGAGAGGTTTGTGTCAGTGTATGACTATATACGTCCTTGTGTGAGGAGAGGTTTGTGGTTAATGTATGACCTCATATACGTCCTTTGTGTGAGGAGAGGTCTGGTATTGGTTTTTCTCCCTCGAATATGTTAAAACTCTCAAAACATTTTATTAACCGTCATTTCTTCTTTATATACACAAAGAAGTTATGTATTTTATTTTCCTTCTGTATCCTAAAATAGAAACATCGAAGAGGATTTCTCTTTGGGGGGAAATAAATCCTCTCTGTTTCCCCCCTCTCGGATTACAACTGTTCTCTTCCGGTCTTTACGGATTTACTCTTGAAATTTGATCGGGACGAGTTGCAAAGGACAGGTGTCGACAGGTGTGCAGCATTTGTTTATTATTCCAAGTGGAGGTGGGTTTTGTATACAAGTGTATGTATATATGTATATTTATGCATGTATATATATATTTGTGGGTGTATGTGTAAATGGGTATTTTATTTATACTATATATAAAGTTTATTTATTAATTTTTATTTTTTTTAATATTTATACATATATATATAATTGTTTATTATTATATAATATATATATATATAGTGTGTGTGTGTGATATATATATATATATATATATATATATTATATATATATATATATATATATATATATATATATATACACACACATACAGAGAGAGATAGAGTAGAGAGATAAATTTGGGTACACATTGTGTAATAATGAGTTCTTACGCCACCGGCACGTGATCTCCCTTGACGACCACCCATCCAAACGCCGATCGGACCCAGTTGCAACATGTCCCGCATAACGAACGCGTTGCAAATTCAACACTGCATCTTCTCTCGCGTGCAATGTCATGCAACATTCCTTCGTACATTGCATCTCCGTGCCGGATATTCCAGGTGCGTTTGTGATTTAGTCAGGGTTGTTCAAGGTGATTGCCAGGTGTTTACGGGGGGGGGGGGGGTTGATGGGGTGGGGTGGGGAGTGGGTGTTGGGGAGATGGGAGTTGGGATTTGGGGATGTACATTATTCTTTTTTTTTTTTTGTTTTTTTTTTTTTTTTTTCTTCGTTTTGGTTTTCTGGTTTTTTGGGGGTATTTTTTTTCAGATTATTGATGAAGAACGATGTAGTTTGTTCTCCTGTTACTTGTATTGAATGTTTTTTTTCTGAGAAATATATATATATATATATATATATATATATATATATATATATATATATAATATATATATATACATATATTATATATATATATATATATATATATATATATATATAATATATATATATGTATATGTATATTATATATATTTTTTATTTATGCATATGTATACTGAATATGGAATCTAAATATATAAATATGTACGCTTATATAAATTTATATAAATATATACTATGTACTTCTATATGATTATTTATTTCCTGAATTCTGAAATAAACAAGCAAAGAAAACCTCGTAGGAAATGCTAGTCACTTCGCAAATTATTATTATTATTATTATTATTATTATTATTATTATTATTATTATTATTATTATTATTATTATTTTATTATTATTATTTCCTCACGGACATCTTTTACAATAATGGCCACCTGGAAATAGATGGCCGGAGAGGGGGAGGGGCCGGTGGAGCGGGAGAGTGCAGGGTACGATATTTTACGGATAAAATGAGACTGAGGCCTGGATATTTGGCAAGTGGCTGTGTCAGGGGATATTTCATGACTCCTCCTCCTCCTCCTCCTCCTCTCCCATTTCACTCTCCCTACCCTCTCCCTCCACCCTCCTTTCCCTCCTCTCCCCATCACCTTCTCTCCTGAGGAAAAGAAAAATATTAAAACATGCAGAGTCATCTCACTCGTAAGACCTTTAATTCCCTCTTGAAAAGCATCAAATAAAGTTTCGGAATCTCCGGTATTCAATTCCATATGACATAGTCTTATCTATTTAAAGTATTTTTTAATTAATTAGTATATTATTTAATGGAATAAAGAAGGTTGGGGAGAATTCCAGAGCTATAGTGACCTAAGATTCCAGAAATTGCAGACCTGGTTTCGATGCTTGTAGGAGGGAGCACCCACTGGGTATTTACTTATTGTCTGATGGAATACAGAAGACTAGAGAGTATTCCAGAGCTGGTCTTCTGTATTCCACTGATTTCATGGAATACAGAAGACCAGAGAGTATTCCAAATCTTTAGTGACCCCTAGGAAGGAACACCCACCGAGTATTCGAGCAGACCCTCCAAATTATTATTGCAACAGTTGATATTTTAAAATTTCCATCAATCAAACTGTTGCCCTTGGCACGGATCGCGAAGGGCGGCGCCCCCCACATGCTCTGTGCTCCGTGCTCTGTGCCTCTATTCATGCTCTGTGTTTTTTCAATGTTCCAGTGCCTACGCTCTGCCAGATTTAGAGTCTTGTTCATTCAGGGGTGTTCAAGGTCAACCTGGGAGCGTTGGGACGACCTTGTTTGCCCTTAATTGTTCACGCTTTTATTTTCGTTGACGTCCAGGCTTTTGTTCGTCTTAGTTGCCTTTGAGTTTCTCGCACCTGTCTCCTTTTCTCTCTCTCTCTCTCTCTCTCTCTCTCTCTCTCTCTCTCTCTCTCTGTGTTGGCATCGATACTTTTATTCAATTTATTTCCGTTTGAGTTCTTTCGAGGTGGTTTGTTCTCTCTCTCTCTCTCTCTCTCTCTCTCTCTCTCTCTCTCTCTCTCTCTCTCTCTCTCTCTCTTCCATCCATCTTCGTCTATCTCCCGTTATCTCTCTCCTCTCACTTGACACCTTCTCTTCCTTTATTCTTTCGCTATTCATTTCTCTACCTCATGCCTCCCCTCTCGTTAGTTAGTAACTTCTCTCTCCTCCTCCTCCTCCTCCTCCTCCTCCTCCTCCTCCTCCAGTTTCGTTGGTCAGCAGACGCAGGTGAATCTTTTGAGCCAGGCAAGTGCTAATTAGATGTAATTAATCATTTTCACCTCCCCTTTTTTTTTCATTCCGTTGGTTTGCTGCGTTGCAGGTCATCAAAACATTTTTTATTCGCCCCTTTTTATTGCTGATAATGGACCCGCATTCTCTCTCTCTCTCTCTCTCTCTCTCTCTCTCTCTCTCTCTCTCTCTCTCTCTCTCTCTCTCTCTCTCTTTGTCTTTGCACTGTTAACTTGAAAGGAGATTATGTTTGCACAAATGTCTGTCTGTATGTATTTTTGTTTTTCTGCCCTTTCTCTTTGTGTCTCGGTTTCTGTTGTGTGTGTGTGTGTGTGTTTGTCTCCATCCTCTACATATCTTGAATATGTATAGTAGGACTGAAAAACAGATGCTGTTTTTTCCTTATTAATTTAAACAAATAATCTATGAATTGGTGGATCAGGATTTTTAGATGATTTTTTTTTTTTGACGAGGAATTATGGTTTTGAAACCATTTTTGTTAAGCTGAACTATTTTCATTTTCTTTAGAAATATTCTGTCAGTTTTAGTAAAAGACTCAAGACGTAGTGCACTAATTGTTTTTGGATGATTTTTTTTATGACTTGGAAATAGGGTTTCGAAACCATTTTTTGAAACTGAACTACTATTTTATTTTAGTAATACTCTGTCAATTTTAGTAAAAGACTTATGACGGTGGACTGCGGTTTTTGAATGATTTTTTATGACTTGGAATTACGGTTTTGAAACCGTATGTTGAAGGTGAACTAATTATTTAAATCATTCTTATGGAAGCCTGACTTTGGTTGTCAGTTAGTGCTGGAGAAGGAATTGAGATTTGGTTCCTATTTAATTTTGTGGAAGCCGGACTGTATTTCGTAGTTAATTTTAAGCAGTGGTAGACTGTGATTTCCAATTAAATCTTTGAATGATGAAAAAAAAAAAAAAAAAAAAACTTATGGTTTGAAGGAAAGATGACTATGTGTTTCCAGGGATTTTTTTTTTTTTGGGGGGGATTTTTTTTTGTTTTTTTTTTTTTTTGGGATTTTTTTTTTTTTTTTTTTTTTTTTTTTTTTTTTTTTTTTGTCATAAGGTGATTTTCAAGGAATTTTATTTAGAATTTGAACTATGGTGGCCAAATGTTGAGACTGAAAAGGCAATAGAAGTGATGGACTTCATATGGTGCAATTATCATTATAAAATATTATATTTCTTATGGATTTTAAATAATGCATTACAAAAATGTTTAATATGCATCCAGATAATAATTTATGAAACTTAATAATAATAATAATAATAATAATAATAATAATAATAATAATAATAATAATAATAATAATAATAATAATAATAAAATAATATAATAATAATAATGATGATAATAATAATAATTTTTTTAAGGGTCGAATCCAAGTAAGAATATAAGTAGAACTTGTATGTATTTTTTTTATTGGAGTTTCATCTGTGTTTAGAAATGTTCTTCATAAATAATAATAATAATAATTCAAAATTTTTGAGGATGGAACCCAAGTAAGAATATACGTGGAATTTCCCTTTTTTTTTTTTTTATTGGGTGTTTTGGGAATTTTATATTCAGGGAATGGTGGATTAGACATTGGGGCGATTCCAGGATTTATGTCACTGGAGATTCTTAGGAAATTTTGATGAGCTAATTTTTGTTAAAGATAAAATGAATTTCATTTTTTTCAAAACCATTTAATGTAATTTTATTTTTTTTAACGAGTAAATTCCTTCCGTTGTGGAGGTGCGTGTTATCTCTCTCTCTTCTCCCCTCTCATCTTCTCTCGGTTCTCTCATCTCGGTCTCTCATCTCATCTCTCTCTCTCTCTCAAAGAAGATGAGCTATAAACATTTTCATTAAAAATTCGTGGCGTACTTAGCCATAATGAAGTGTTTATGCAGCCCGTCATTATGCTTTCATAATAGTCATTATTTTGCTTATGACTTCTGTCAGGTTCATTATCACCATTGTAATCCGTTATGATCTTTCTGATTGTGAATGTGTTGTTGTAGAAGATTATCATTATAGTCATTGTATTATACAAGCTTCTCTAGTGTATCTTCATTGTAGATTCATTATATACTTCTTATAGCAAGGACGCCATTGCGCAGTACATCATCAGAATCCAAATGTCATTATATATTGTGAAGGGGAAATCCACTTCCCCCACGGCCCCTTACGTACCCAGATTAATGAAGGGGAGTGGGATTATGCCCCCTTACCCTCATAGGACAGCCATTACTCCCGTTTCCTGGGGTAACCCATCCCACCTCGTCCCCTCCCACTCTCCCATTCTTTTTACCCAACCATCCCCTCTCCCCTCCCTTCCCGTATTCCCCTCC
Organism: Macrobrachium nipponense; assembly: GCF_015104395.2. Taxonomy (NCBI): domain Eukaryota; kingdom Metazoa; phylum Arthropoda; class Malacostraca; order Decapoda; family Palaemonidae; genus Macrobrachium; species Macrobrachium nipponense. The sequence goes on from NC_087220.1 coordinate 63,724,903, forward strand.
CCCTCCCCTCCCATCCCCAAATTCCCCTATAGAGGGCGTATATACCCAGTGGAAGCGTAACATGCCTAATTTATTTAGCTGATTGCCAATAGAATAGATTGGATGAATCGCTGATAGCCAGTGAATGAGGTTGAGGGGGTATGGGGAAGGGGGAGGCTGCCAGGGGATTGGTTCCTGGGCGGGGGGGGGGGGGGGGGAGAGAAGGGAAAATGTTAATGTTAGGTTTTTAAGCAGCGATTGTCTAATGTAAATATGACAGGCGAGGAGTTAGTGCGTATGTATTCGCTTTATGCATATTTATGTATACAAAGTATTTTTTTCCGTTTTCTTGTTTATTGGACAGGGATGTACATTTGATTAAGACTGATGTGTTTTTTATCTCTCTCTCTCTCTCTCTCTCTCTCTCTCTCTCTCTCTCTCTCTCTCATATATATAATTATGTTATTAGTAATTTCACTCCAAAAAGTCAAATTGAACATAAAACATACACTGGGTTTCGAATCTGTGCTTTCTTGAGAGAGAGAGAGAGAGAGAGAGAGAGAGAGAGAGAGAGAGAGAGAGAGAGAGAGAGAGAGAGAGAGAGAGAGAGAGAGCAGATGCGTGTGAACTGAGGAAATTGTAAACCAGGGAATGCTGAATATTATACCCCGAATTACGTATCGATGTTTTATTCAGAATGCGTTATTTGAACCCCCTCCTCTCTCTCTCTCTCTCTCTCTCTCTCTCTCTCTCTCTCTCTTTAAGATCACAGATTTTGCCAACACGCAGCACGCAACCGTCAATCCGTGCCTGAAAAAGGGTATTATATATTGGGCACGCAATATCTCGTGATCGTGGGCGTGTCCCTCCCGTAGACTCCGTGTGAATTTGATCCTGTTTTGTGGCGTGAACTCTCTCTCTCTCTCTCTCTCTCTCTCTCTCTCTCTCTCTCTCTCTCTCTCTCTCTCATCAGAGGCAGAATAAATTAGGATTGAGAAATGTTTAGTAATACACTGCGCCCACACAAAAAGGAAAATATATTTGTATGATATAAGTATATACATTATATGTGTATTTATGTATATATATTATATATATATATATATATATATTATATATATATATAATATATGAGAGAGAGAGAGAGAGAGAGAGCCTGATCTATTCAAAACCATAACCTATCAAGTTTATTTTACTTTCAGTAAGAAATTCTTCTCACATTCGTTTTTATTTCGTTATTTCGTTACAGAAATTAATATTTCCAAGTGTCCCTCTAAGACATATTTTACGAAATAATTTTTTTTGTTTTTTTTGTTTTTGCATTTATTCAGGTATGAAATCCGCCAATATGTGAGTGGCTGCGCTGGGATGAGTGAGTACCGTTAATATTCGGAAATGAGAATATTTTGCCTCTCTCTCTCTCTCTCTCTCTCTCTCTCTCTCCAAAACATCTTCCAATTACATGTGCTCCAAATATGGTGTATTAACACTTTTTCTTTCTCTGTATATATATATATATATTATATATATATATATATATATATATATATATATATATAAATATATATATATATATATATATATATATATATATATATATATATATATATATATATATAATAAAAGATGCTCATAAAAACACCAAAATATTGAGAGAAAAATACTATGTCTCAGAGACTGCTGTCTCCCTCTTCAGGTAGATGGTTGAGGAAAGTTACAGAAAAGGTGGTATATATACCAAGAGGTCCATCCACAGGTAAGCCAATTTAGGTCACTCCCGCTGATAATCTTCCTTTAATCTTCTTAAGCGTTGGTTGAATGAAAACCTTGTCGATGACATCTGAATCCCATGCTCCCTTTGAGATGTTCATTACCTTCCTCTGTTTAATCAAGGCCAATGCCATCATTTGACTCTTGTACCGGAAGTTGCTGCTATAAATTATGTGACAAATTCCAGTTTATTCTATGGTTATGTTCATTTATATGGTTGAAAATAACCGAGTTCTGTTGTCCATACCTAACTGACCGTTTATGTTGTATTAATCTTTGGGGAAGTGATTTTCCTGTAAATCCGATGTAAAATTGGTCACAGTCCAGGCATGGGATTTCGTAAACGCTTGTGTCCTTGGGGGATGTCTTTTGTTGGATGTTAATCAGGGATTTGGCTAAGGTGTTTGAGTAAGTAAATGCAAAAGGGTTAGATTTTCCGAGGGTCTGGGTCACAGTCTTAATCCTGTCCAGGTGTGGAATTTTTATTTTATTGTTGGGTGTCTCTCTGGTCTTGTCTTGAGGGGGTCTGTAGAAAATTGCGTTTGCTTTGTGAATTGCTTTCTCAATTATATGGTCAGGATACCTTAAAGATGAAAGCTGCTTA
>NC_087220.1:63739755-63759755 GCF_015104395.2 Macrobrachium nipponense
AACCCTAACAGTGAAACAGTGACGTGTCGGTGTCATGCACATGGCTTATATATAATAATAACAATAATGATGGTGCATGAATGTGGTCAGCAGCAGCAGCTGTCAGTCAGGCAAGCGTGAGAATGAGTCTGCATGAACGTCAGTACAGTGGTTTGACGGGTAACTTGTTTAAGATCTGGCATGTGGGTGCATTCGTGTTACTTATTCAGGTTTTGCCTTTGGCGAATTTGGGTGCTTCTAGTGTATTTTTCCAATATTTTTTTTTACGTCAGGGTTATGTTTCACATTTAGTGTATGTTAGTGATTTCTTTACATAAGATATGTTGGTACACAGTAAGCTCATTGTGTCATATTATTATTGGCAATAAAGTAAACTTTGTAAGCTTTTGCTTTGGGGATGTGTGTATTTCTAATATATTTTGTCAATATTTTTTGCGTCATAGCTATGAGTTACATTCTGTGTGCGTTTGTAATATGTTTATGTCAGGTATGTAGGTACGCAATAGGTACATTGTAATATTTTCTGTCAGGAATTGGTGTATATTATTTTTACCAGTATATTAGTTACTACTCTGTGTACATGACATGTTTCCATCAGCTTTTCTTGCACATGGTGTGTTTATGAGTACATGATTTGTGTCTTATGCTGTTAGAATTGTACATCTGTGTATGAATAATTTATCATATTTCGTTAAATCACGCCTTCTCAACTGTAATATTATTGCTTGATAAACTTATTTTATTAGTGTGTGTAAAAATCTTGATTTGTGGCTTATGCTATTTGATTAGTACATCAGCTGATACATTGTTGTTTTAGATTTAGCTGACCTTATGCCAGCACGGGCTCATGCTCATAGAGCAGCCCGTAAAAGATGATGCGTAATTCATCATATTTCATATATAACGTCCTCTGAACTGTAATTTTTGCGTTGCTTGACACTTATCTTTCGTGAGTGTATGTGCACAAAGTTGACATGATTATGTCCATGATTTGTAGTTTTGAAAGTAGTACATACGTTCATTACAATTATTACTCTGCTGCCGTTCAGCAATGTCATTCTGGTGGCTTATGGATTGCGCCTCTATTAGCTGACATTTTAAAATAATGGATTAAATAGGTATTGAGTGAAAATGTTAATGTCGAGTTAAATTGGGTGCTAGATGAAGTTCTGCTTCTCTCATCAACGAAAGGGAGAAACAATCCTTTTTTAAAAATTCCGCTTCTCTCATCAACGAAAGGGAGAAACAACCCTTTTTAAAAATTCTACTTCTCTCATCAACGAAAGGGAGGAACAACCCTTTTTAAAAATTCTGCTTCCTCTCAATCAACGAAGGGAAGGGGAAACAACCCTTCCTTTTTTTAAATTCTACTTCTCTCATCAACGAAAGGGAGAAACAACCCTTTTTTTAAATTCTACTTCTCTCATCAACGAAAGGGAGAAACAACCCTTTTTTTAAATTCTACTTCTCTCATCAACGAAAGGGAGAAACAACCCTTTTTTTAAATTCTACTTCTCTCATCAACGAAAGGGAGAAACAACCCTTTTTAAAATTCTTCTTCTTTCATCAACGAAAGGGAGAAACAATCCTTTTTAAAATTCTTCTTCTTTCATCAACGAAAGGGAGAAACAATCCTTTTTAAAAATTCGCTTGCTTCTTCATCAACGGAAAGGGACGAAACAATCCTTTTTAAAATCCTTTTCCTTTCATCAACGGAAGGAGAAACAACTTTTTAAAAATTCTGCTTCACTTTCATCAAACGGGAAGGGAGAAACAATCCTTTTAAAATCTTCTTCTTTCCATTTTCAACGGAAGGGAGAAAGAAACAAATTCCTTTTTAAAAGCTGCTTCTCATCAACGGAAGGGAGAAACAATCCTTTTTAAAATTCTGCTTCTCTCATCAACGAAGGGAGAAACAATCCTTTTTAAAATTCTTCTTCTTTCATCAACGGAAGGGAGAAACAATCCTTTTTAAAATTCTGCTTCTCTCATCAACGGAAGGGAGAAACAATCCTTTTTAAAATTCTGCTTCTCTCATCAACGAAAGGGAGAAACAACCAGCAAAAAAAAAAGCAAAAAGAAAAAAGCAAAGATAAAGAAAGCGGGAGACGATAATTGATATTTGCAGCGAAATAATTAACAGCCTTTTGGCACGACTTGCTATTCACGTCTGTTGCCGAATGTGAATACCTTTTAATTGGCATGCTTTGCAAAAGCCCCTCGTGCTGCTGCGCGCATGGAATTCCTTTGCATGCGCGCGTGCGTGCCCTCATAAAGCACCGGATTCTCATGCAATGAACTCAAGCTCAAGCCTCACTCAGCCCTCCTCCTCCTCCTCCTCCTCCTCCTCCTCCTCCTCCTCATAGAGGTTACATGAAACAAGTTATTCATTCCTTAATCAACCCCGTCTCATCTATCCTCACACTGCGTCTCCAGACTTCTCAGAATATCTCCTACCTCATCTCCAACCCCTATCCAAAATGGCCTTCACCAACCCCATAAACAAACCTCTAACCCCTTTAGGAAATCTCCACCTCATAGAGGTTAGGCATATCAACCCCAGAGAGGTTAGGCCACGTAAATCTTCTTCACTTCTGCCTTCAACCTCAAATAGAACCTCCAGATCATAGGAGAACCCTCACCCTACAGACGTTAGGAAGCTGAACCCCCAGAGAGGTTAGGCTATATAGGAAGTAATTATCTGCTCTTCTTCTGCCTTCAACCCCACAAGCAACCTCCCGACCATAAGAAAATCTCTACCCCACAGAGGTTAGGAATCTGACACCAGAGGGGTTGAGCTATATAGGAAGTAATTATCTACTCTTCTGCTTTCAACCTCACAAGCAACCTCCAGTTCGTAAGAAACTCTCCACCCCACAGAAACCCCAGAGGTGCTAAGCTAATCTACCCCAAATATAACCTCCAGACCATAAGAAAATCACCACAGAGGTATGGAATCTGACTCCAAAGGGGTTACAGGCTATATAGGAAATCGTTTCCTGCCTTCAACCCCACAGACAACCTCCAGTTCATAAGAAAACCTTCACCCTATAGAGGTTAGGAATCTCAACCCCCAGAGGGATCACAGGCTATCCAGGAAACCTCTTTCTGAGCTGCTTCTTTGCTTTCGCTCGATGGCAGCTGCTCCCCAGGAATTTACGACCAGCGGTGCTTCTGGTTAAACCAGGGGACTTAACCTGCGGGCGTTTAAGACCTCTGGTGGGACCCTGGGGTTCCAGGTGGAGGGAGGGAGGGCGTTTATGGTCTACTGGACCTAGGGGAAGGTGGTGGGGTGGGGTTAGGGGTTGAGAGGGTCTTCTAGATTGCTCTTAGATGATTTTTTTTTCTCTCTCATGGCTGCCTCTTTTAGCTGTAGGTTGGTAAGTTGGAGTTTAACAGAAGATATTCTTGTTTGTTTGTTTGCATTGTGATGTTTTTGTTTGATGCGTCTGTTTGTTTGTTTGTTTGTTTTTGAGGTAGTTCTTAGCTAAGGGGTGGAAATATTTCCAAATATATAAAGAGGCAGCCAGGATACGTCAAGTTAATTGTCATTATTTAAAATATATAAAGAGGCAGCCAGGATACGTCAAGTTAATTGTCATTATTTAAAATCGCTTTCATGTATGTGAAATAGTTATTTATGAAGGAGCAACGCCGACACTTCAACGTTGGTGTCCATAATTTTCATAATTTTAACCTTAAAACTATATATATATATATATATATATATATATATATATATAGTATATATATATATATATATATGTATACATGTATATATATATATATATATATATATATATGTATATATATATATATATATATATATATATATATATATATATATATATATATATTATGTTCGTCAACTGTGAGGTGTCCTCGTGTATGTGTATATATATATGCAAAATTCAAACACTGTACCGTGCTACTAAGAAATCAATAGAGGGATCCACAGTAATATCCTTGTTTATCTAGATATAATATGTTTATACAAAGCTTAAAGCTTTCGTCCATCCTCCTGTGGACTTGATCACTAAGCAAAATCTTTTGCTTAGTGATCAAGTCCACAGGAGGATGGACGAAAGCTTTAAGCTTTGTATAAACATATTATATCTAGATAAACAACGATATTACTGTGGATCCCTCTATAGATATATATATATATATATGTATATATATATATACATATATATATATATATATATATATACTATATATATATATATATATATATATATATATATATATATATATATATATTTACACAAACACACGAAGACACTTCTAAGTTGATGATCATATAATATATATATATATATATATATATATATATATATATATATATATATATGTATGTATATATATACATATATATAAAGTACAGATTAAATGTATTAAAATTCTTTGCAATGGTATTTATTTAGTATTAGTTCTATTTAACATTAAAGAACATGTACAAATTTCATATGTTCTTTAAAGTTAAATAGAACTAAATAAATACCATTGCAAAAAAATTTAATACATTTAATCTGTACTTTTTATAATGACAACAACATCACGACATGGCCATCGACGCCGAATATATAATAAATGACCTCTTCAAAACCTGAACGTGAATTAGGTTTTTATAGATTATTTATATTCAAATTCTAATAACTCTAAATTGAAAAATTTAAAAAAATCTGGTGAAATCTCTCCCAGATTCGAAGGCCATGAGGATTTTCTTAATTCGTCTCTCGGGAAGTCCTCGAGTTCACTAATTGCTCGTCAGAGGGCCCTTCATTCCTCGGTGGGCCGTGACGTTGATGCTTTGGAGGAGTTTGGCGTGAAGAGTGAAGCACTCCGTTTTCTGTGAAAAAGTTTGTATGTCGTTTTCTATGTTTTATTTTTATTTTCCGTATTATTTCTCGTTTTCTATGTTTATAGTTTTCTGTAAGAGAAAAGTATTGAGATGGCTTTGACCGTCCGTCAGCACTTTTTCTGTCCGCCCTCAGATCTTGAAAACTACTGAGGCTAGAGAGCTGCAAATTGGTACGTTGATCATCCACCCACCATTCATCAAACATACCATTTTGCAGCCCTCTAGTCTCAGTAGTTGTTACTTCATTTAAGGTTAAAGTTAGTCATAAGCATGGGTCTGGCAACGATGTAGTACCAAGCACACCAACGGGCCGAGGTTAAAGTTTCATGGTCCGCGGCTCATACAGCATTATACAGAGACCACCGACGGATAGGTCTATTTTTGGTGACCTTGATTATAGTACAGAAAACTCGATTGCGCAGAAGAAACTTCTTCGGCGCATTTTTTTTTCTTTTATGTCGTCATTGGTATGTGGAAACGATTGAGTTTTATTTGTTTACAAATATGTGATTTATATATGTATATATATACATATATATATAATATATTTATTTAGTAGTTTATTCATTATTTTCTTCTCTACTAGAGTTTGAATGACCTTCAGTGACTTCGACTGTTTTGAATCCAAAAATGTCGAAGTTTTTTTTTTTTAACATTGATTGTGATTTTGTGGATCGCAAGTTCCAAAGCGCCAGATGTGATACTGTAGCATCTCACACACACACACACACACACACACACACACTCACATATACAATAAATTTGAATAATTTGGTATGAGTGACAATGAATCACAAACCCAGACAAACCAACTTGTAACAGACCTTGGGAGTCTGGTTAAAGTTACATTAGGTCCCAACGAGTCTAGAGAACACTCAGAAACTAGTAAGCAACCGGCCGTAGGTATCTAGTGCGGGGGGCAGTAGAAAAAAAAATTAATAAAATAAAATATGGATTCACTAAAAACACAACAAGACATTCTTGGCCCTTCTCGATTTAGGAAGGAACAGGTTAACCGATTTTATTTAAAACCGGCTGGAAAGGTTACCGCGCTATAAATAGCTTCGCGTGTGACGTCATGGATGCTAGGAATAGCATCATGGCGGTGGGGGGGGGGGGGGGGGGGGGGGGGGGGGGAGAAGCGGAAGGGGAGGGGTTGGGGAGGGGAGGGCAAGGTACAGCATATCTGCAGAGTCTCTTTTGGTCGATAGTTAAAGAATTTAACTATTTTCTCGGCTGAATTTTTTTCAAAGTTTTTTCTCCTTTTTTTGTAAAGTAAGATTCCAAATAAAGTTTTTATTCTTCCATGAGATATCATTTTAAGTTTTTTTTTTTTGAGATTTCTATCTGAATGTATCCTGTTTTTTTTCCATAGCAGTTTTTTTTCTTAAGATATTTATAATTTTTTGTTTCTAGCTTACAACTAATTTATCTTGTATCTTAGCAGTTGTTCTCAATTTCTTCAAGAAACCTTATGTTTCTCGTCAGAAAAACAACCTCAGGACCATTAAAAAAAAATTTCTCTCTGGAAGGAACCATCTTAAGTCTTTTTCTCGCGCAAAGTCTCTCTCTCTCTGAAGGAATTTCTTCGACACTTATAATCCCAAAAACTATTTCACTAGAAAAGTTTTTTGTCCCCTCAGAAGGAATTTCTTCGTCGCTAATAATCTCCTCAAAAATCTATATTTTTTTTATTTTTGATCGGATTTTAAATTTTAATCATTCATTTATGATATAAACTTAAGTAAGTTTTATGTAAATGTTTTAAATTGTTAATTGCCTCCTTAATCCTCAAGTCTTGAATTTATCCCACCTTCAGAGGGATGTCTACTCGCTCATTGATTGATTGATACATGTAGGCTGGCGTTGCAAGGACCACGGGCATTGGAGTCATGTCTCACCCTCTTGGTGGTGTGGATTGTCATTTGGTTGGGAACCCATGAGATTTAATTGGGTTTTATTTTATATATTCTTTGGTTTTCATGTTTTGATGTGGTCAGACATTTTGGATCGGTTATCATAGCTATAAAAGTTCACATTTCCCATTGTCGAATCAAGACTTGCAGGGCTACCAAAATGGCTTACAAGGCTACCAACGTCAATATATAAACAAACTTTACAGTATTACCAACTTAAGCGGAATCAAGATTTACAGGGCTACCAACAATGATATGTAAACAAACGTGACAGTGTTGATAATATAAGCAACCTTCACACGGCTGCCAACAGTCATTTGTAAACAGTGATCGTAGGGGTGCCAACGGCAACTTATAAACAAACTTTACAGTATTACCAACATAATTTCCTAAAAATACGATCACAGGCCTTCGGAATCAAGATTTACAGGGCAACCAACAATGATTTGTAAACAAACGTAACACTTGTTTTTATAAGCAACCTCCACACGGCTGCCAACAGCCATTTGTAAACAATCGTCGCAGGGCTACCAACAGCAACTTATAAGCAAACTTCACAGGGTTACCAAACCAATTTCGTAAACAAAGACCACCCCCCCCCCCCCCCTAACAAGCCCGCCAACGACGACCAAATTTACATGGAAAACAACCCCACGGCGCGAGTAAGGACAAGGAACGATTCCCGGTACGACGTCCTTACGTCCCTCAAAATGGGACAAGTTCGCCCACTTCCGGGCCCGAGGTACGTGGCAGTTTCGCCTTCGGAACCAAAACTTGGGCGATTCGGCCATGATGAAATAGCGAGACTGTATTTTTTTTTTTTTTTTTTTTGACGGTGTAGAGAGAGAGAAGTAGTTATTTAATTCTTTCTTTTTGTTCATTCGCTCGGTGTTTATTCGCTTCGCTTATTTCCTTCGTTTTATTAATTCAGCATTTTACATTCTTTCTGCCTGGCGTTGTTTCTATTGTCATCTCTCTCTCTCTCTCTCTCTCTCTCTCTCTCTCTCTCTCTCTCTCTCTCTCTGGCTACGTTTATACTCATTCGAGGACTTGAACGGAACTTACTTCACCTCTCTCTCTCTCTCCTCTCTCTCTCTCCTCTCTCTCTCTCTCTCTCTCTCTCTCTCTCATAGTTTTGGCTGCGTTTATACTCATCCAAGGACTTGAACTTGAACGGAACTTAATTCACATCTCTTTCTCTCTCTCTCTCTCTCTCCTCTCTCTCTCTCTCAGACGTTATAAGGTGCTAATTATCTCCTAGAAAAAAAAGTGCCTTGGTACCTTTTGTCGAACTGGCGCTCAACGTTGAGGATAATTGTACTCTTTCTGAGAGAGAGAGAGAGAGAGAGAGAGAGAGAGAGAGAGAGAGAGAGCGAGAGAGAGAGAGAGAGAGAGAGAGAGAGAGAGAGAGAGAGAGAGAAAATGCAGAAGACGTTGGGATTGGATTCGCTTTTTCTCTTCTTTATTTGAGTGGTAGGAATTTAACGAATATTTTTTATTTGTTTGTCAATTGGATTGAGGTTAAAAGGTGGCTGAATTGATTGTCTATTTCTTAGCCTTTTTAACCATTGCTTTTTGCGATGGGCTCTCTCTCTCTCTCTCTCTCTCTCTCTCTCTCTCTCTCTCTCTCTCTCTCTCTCAATATCTTACTATAAAGGGCGTAATGTCTGTCCGTCCGTCTGTCTCATTCAATCACGGCCAAACGGCTGGTCCAATGGGCATGAAACTTGGCTGGGTTATGGTGGGGACCCCTAAAATGGTTTATAACTGGGTTTCATCCTATCTCCCCTCCCCCCCTCCGAAGGAGGTGGGGGCGAGAAGGGATTCCCTGAAACGGACCTGGTTCTGCCGTGAAACGAGGCTGCTTGCGCAAGTATGTAGAATTAGTTATTTAACGAATTTTCATATATAATTTCTGTATATATATGTTTGCTAGTATGTATAACATAAATATTATCAACTAAAAAATTCCCCTTTGGTTAACGCATATGAAAGTATATTAATTCCGAGGTAGAGCGAATTGAATATTACAGGACATTTGTAGCTTAATGCTTGCATATATGAATTATTGTGATGTGATAAAAATTCATATATACTATATGTAAATGATACATATACAAATACATACATAAATACATACGAACTCTCGCGAGGCAGCTGTTATTAAATTCCGTGTTGCGTCAAAGTTTTGTTTACGAAATCTCTTCCGTCCTCTCTCTCCTCTCTCTCTCTCTCTCTCTCTCCTCTCTCTCTCTCTCTCTCTCTCTCTGTTGTTAAAATTTTGAAAACATTTCTGTTGATAATATTTAACGGACTATATACTTTCCTGTATGTTCCTATGCCTAATTTAAGATTGAGTCCTCTCTCTCTCTCTCTCTCTCTCTCTCTCTCTCTCTCTCCTCTCTCTCAATATATATATATATATATATATATATATATATATATATATATATATATATATATATATATATATATATATATTCATAAAATCCACTTAAGTAGGCGAGTGAATAACGGGACTTTCGTAGCGTATTCTACATTTTCAATAAATCGAATAACGTAATGAGTCCTCTCTCTCTCTCTCTCTCTCTCTCTCCTCTCTCTTCTCTCTCTCTCTCTCTCTCTCTCTGGCCAAACGGAATATTCAAGCGAAGTCATTACGGAACTGGAAAAGTAATTAGAGCTACATTAAGCAGTTTTGTCGGCAATTAAAAGTTCGCCAATGAAGAGGCACCGCTGGCTGGCGCCCTCTGATATCAGAGAGTGTGGGGAGACGTTCGAACGTTCCTACGGTTTTTGCCTTCGCGCTTTCGTGAGCGCGCGTGAACACACGCACACCCACCCATATATATGTATATATATGTAAAGAAATTCTTCTGTTAAAACAGGATACGTTTCAAGTATAAACGGCCCATTAAAACGCTCTGCTTTAAGCCAGAGTAGAGAGAGAGAGAGAGAGAGAGAGAGAGAGAGAGAGAGAGAGAGAGAGAGAGAGAGAGAGATTGCGTTATGTCATATTACCGTATAAATTACAATAAATCTCTCTCTCTCTCTCTCTCTCTCTCTCTCTCTCTCTCTCTCTCTCATATATCCACGCAGTCATTTTCCGGTGCCTATTCATTTTGTACAAGGTCAAAATACGAGAGAGAGAGAGAGAGAGAGAGAGAGAGAGAGAGAGAGAGACCTCGGCCTTGTCCATAACCTTCTGGAATTTAGACAGTTTAGTAAATCATAACTTTAGAATTTTATCCCATAGTCTGTTTTCCCAAACTTCTCTGAACTTATAGAGGCGATCTTTCAGTTCGGCCATTGGCAATTTACCTGTGGAAATCTCTCCCTACTTCTTTTTTCCCCCAGATTCCTATGGCCTTCTCTTCCTCAGGGGGCGGGGTTTTTAATTCTCTTGTATGTATTTTATTATTTTCTCAAATTCCAGTTTGTTTCTTTCCCACTAAATTTGTTCTCAGCGTTTTTCAGTGTTATTCGCTTCTTGATTCTGTCAGCCTTTTTCATTTAGGCAAAGGGCTAACTAGTAACTTTAAGTTGCCCCTTCCATCGGCCATTTCTTCGTCAGATCCGATACAATAGAAGAACGATCTTCAGCTTTTGTGAATTTGTTTGAAGGAAGATTTTTTTTTGTTCAATCTTTTGAAAGACGAGAGCTTCTGCCTCCACTTCTTCCTCTTCTCTCACCTCCCCCTCCTAATCTTCCTCCTCCTCCTCCTCTCACCTCCTCCGCCTCCTCTCTATCTCACACCACCACCTGCTCCTCCTCCTCCTCCTCCCCCTCTCTCTACCTCCTCCTCCTCCCTCCCCTCCACCCCCTTTTTTTTTCTTCACCCTCCTCCTCCTCCTCCTCCCCCTTCTCACCTCCTCCTCCTCCTCCTCTCACCTCCTCCAAATTCCTCTCTCTCTTTCAGACTTTAATGAATAGGACACCACTTACAGGGGAGGGCAGAGAGGAAGTCGAGGACCAGCGACCTTGAAGAGATGAAACAGACGCTGAGAGAGAGAAGAGAGAGAGAGAGAGAGAGAGAGAGAGAGAGAGAGGGGAACGGGTATATGAATAGCTTATCCGCTTTATGTTATGTACCACGATTTTTACAGCAGTGAGGTTGGGTAGCGTTCCTTGTTACTTAGAAATCTCTCTCTCTCTCTCTCTCTCTCTCTCTCTCTCTCTCTCTCTCTCTCTCAGCCTTTTGGTACCTGATTTGTATCTCCACTTTGCTGACGTTGAATAAGCCCCAGGCCTTATACCAGCACGGCCTTTTACAGACTGACCGCTCGTACGAGAGTTGCCAACTCGTGAATGAATCAAACGAGTTGCCAATTAGTAAATATAAATAATTTTCATATCGCATCAGTTTCCCGATGCAATTGCCACCCACAGAGCAACGAATTAAGTGTTCTGATTAGTTAATCTAATTGTTAATAGGTCAATCTCTTAACAAAGCGAATGAATAACCTTTAATATAAAAAGGCAAACTAGTCGCAGTTTCCATACGGCTAATAGAATTCATCCATGAATGGATGAGCACAGCCGTCAAGGGGATGAGTTGGGAGAGGGCTGGATGCATAAATGGATGAAGGCCTAGTCAGTTCAGCAGCGTCGGGATATGCCTTGCGTTTGTTGTGGAGGGGGGGGGGGAATTCAATAACATTGGGAGAGCGTCGTGAATATTCTTAGCTACGTTGTATAACTAAAGGTCTGCTTTGTTTATTACATTTAAATGGTAGTTTGTTATCTTTATTGCATAACTGAAATACTGCTTTGTTTATTTAATTTAAAGAGTGGTTTGTTATCTTTATTGTATAACTGAAGGGCTGCTTTGTTTATTACATTTTAAGGCTGGTTTGTGTATATGTTCCCTGGTAGATATTAATTTTAATTTAAGGCTGAGCAACGCCTTCTTGGCTGAACTGGAATTTCAGGTTGCTGAATGGGATTGTCAACGTGTCTGAACGCATATTCTTGTCTAAACCAACCTTTTCATTGATTAGAGCAATGTCGACTCGTCTGAATGCATATTCATGTCTAAACCAACCTTTTCATTGATTAGAGCAATGTCGACTCGTCTGAATGCATATTCATGTCTAAACCGAATAGTCCAGTTTGGGTCAATGCGTTGTCCAGTTGGCTAAGTGTACGTATATTCTTGTCTCAATTGCAATTTCAGTTGGGGTCAATGCATTATCAACTTGCCTAAAAGTATAATCTTGTCAACTCGTCTAAATGCATATTCTTCGTAACCTGTCTAAATGCATATTCTCGTAAACCTGTCTAAATGCATATTCTCGTAAACCTTTCTAATTTGGCAAATATTATCGTAACCACCTACATTCCTATTCTCGTACACCTGTCTAAATGCATATTCTCGTAAACATGTATTAAATGCATATTCTCGTAAACCTGTCTAAATGCATATTCTCGTAAACCTGTCTAAATGCATATTCTCGTAAACCTGTAAATGCATATTCTCGTAAACCTGTCTAAATGCATATTCTCGTAAACCTTTCTAAATGCATATTCTCGTAAACCTGTGTAAATGCGTGTTCTTGGAACTTGTCTGAATTGCGTATTCTCGTCAACCTGCCTAAATGCATCGCCAACTTGTTTAAATGCACATTTACGTCCCCCAGACGCACCGCAAACTTGTCTAATTGCATTGCATTCCCACCCTCCCACGTCTGCAATGTATTCCTTGCATACCTGCATTTGCATACCCGCATTTGCATTCCATTCAAACTTTGCTTGTTGGCCAAAGTTTATTTTTCCTCACGACCGGAAGCCAAGTAGGTCGTAACTCGCTGAATACATTTCATAAACTTCAAGTTGATTTACGTTGGCGAACTTCAAGAAGTTTATTTACTTTGGGGGTGGGGGGTGGGGGACTTCAGCCAGAAACTTCACCAAGTTTCGCGAAGTTCTTCTTTTCCCGCTACTCCGTTTGACGTTCGTTTATTCCTGGGGGCAGTTTGTTTTGATTCTGTCGAGGCTTTGTTTATTGTTTTTGTTTATGTTTTCCCCCTAGGATTTGTTTATGGGGTTTCGTGTGGTGAGGCTTTGGTAGGATTTTAAAGGCTTTTATTCGTCTGAATGTATTTTGTTTTCTCTGCTTTTGTTTGTTGTTTTCTGTGTTGCAATTAGGAGGAAATTGATAGAGATAGATATTATAACCAATTTTTTTTAAATTTGCAAGACAATAAATATTTACCCTATTAAATGAAAATAATTGAACCATAAATATTCTTCCCAATTACCCTCTATTCACGTAATGTTATAATTTGCAAGACTATATAATATTTACTCTATAAATAAAAATAATTGAACTATAATTATTGTCCCAGGTTACCCATCATTAATCTAGTATTATAATTTGCAAGACTATAAATAATTACCCTATAAATAAAATAGTTGAACTATAAATATTGTCCCAAATTATCCTTCATTCACCTATTGTAATAATTTGCAAGACTGTAAATATTTGTCCTATAAATGAAAATAATTGAACCATAAATATTGTCCCCAGTTACCCTCCATTCACCTAATGTTACAATTTGCAAGATAATAAATATTTGCCCTATAAATGAACTGTAAATATCCATCCCAGTTACCCTCCATTCAAATATCCCCTCTCCGAATTGGAGGTATTGTTTGTGGAAGGAATGCCAAGCTTGATAGCAAAACAAATCCTATTGGGACTGTCTTTCTTGTTGCAAAGGCTGACAGCTGTAATTTCGCGCATTGAACGACCTTTTCCAGTATTCCCACGGCAATCTGCATTCAACAGAGGAGATTGGGGTGTTGGTGTGTGTATTGGGTGTGCAAATACACAGCCAATGCAGAAACAAGAGCGCTTACACAGATATACCACGAACTTATGATTTGTCATTTCTGTCGGGTGCAAGTTATTCCCAAGATGCATGTGGTTCGATGTGAATCGATAGTTTTGTCTTAATGTTTGTGATTACGAAATGTTACGTGTTTATAAATGACAAAATATCGATTATATAATTGTGCATGAAGGCACATACACACACACACACACATTGATTATGATGTTCCTTGTACGATAGTTATTCCCGAGATATAGTTAATGTGCTGTTGATCGATATATCTAGCTTGATATTTGTGAACATACAAAAGTCATGCTTGTAGAGATGACAAAATGTAATTTTATATATATATATATATATATATATATATATATATATATATATATATATATATATATATATATATATATATTATTCGAGCTACAAATGTCCTTTAATATCTAACTAAATATTAAAGGACATTTGTAGCTCGAATTATTTATATCAATCACTGGTATTGTGATAATTATTCATATATATATATATATATATATATATATATATATATATATATATTTATAGTATATATATATATATAATATATATATATATATATATATCTATTATATATTTCATATATATATATACATGTATAACAGAATCACGAAAGTTAGGAACGTGATAAATCCATAAATAAAGATAAATGCCACGAAGGAAAAATAAACGAAGGAGTCTGCGAGATCTTTCAGCTTAAAAGCCCTTTACTGAAGCAGTTACTGACAAAAATACGAGAAAAGACAATACAAGAAGTTCGTATAACTGACAGATAGGGATTATCTTCCAGGTGTGTCGGATTCTAGGCACTAATCCTTTTATAATCCCTATCTGTCAGTTATACGAACCTTCTTGTTTATGTCTTTTCTCGTATTTTTGTCAGTAACTGCTTCAGTAAAGGGCTTTTAAGCCGAAAAGATCTCGCAGACTCCTTCGTTTATTTTTCCTTCGTGGCATTTATCTTTATTTATATATATACAATATATATAATATATATATATATATATATATATATATATATATATATATATATATATCGGATAATGTATATGTAATGTATGCATGTTGAGTTTCTTATGACCGTTGAGGCACCAATATCTAACCCCTTCTTAAATTTAAAACTCCAGCCAGTTTTATTTATTTATATATTTATTTATTTATTTGTTTTTGATGCAAGCGCTGGCAAAGGAAACGAGAGACGGAAAAATCTCTCGAAGAGGAAATGAAACTGAGCAAATTCTGATTCTGTGGATTAAAAAGCGTCCCAGGAATAAACCGTCATTTGCATTGCACCACAAAAATCCCCCCCTTTTTTTTCATTTACGCTGAGATAAAAAAACCGATGGATTTAATTTTTTTTAATAAAATGGGAGGGAGATTAATTTGCGATTGCAGAGTGAAAAGTTGAACAAAGGAAGTGTATTGTATAGTGTCCATTTCGTTGCAAAATTTAACAGATTTATTTTTTGTTAGATAAAGGACTAATATAGTGTCTGTATTATACCAAGCTTGAACGTTTGTGTTTTTAGGTGATTAAAGGAATTCCATAATGTCAGTTATATTGCAGTTTTCAATATTTTTGTATCTTTTTTTTATAACAATTATTAACATTTTTAGGTAAATCATGGAACTCTGAACCCTCCATATTATAAAAATTTTTCACAATTTTTACGAAAATATTTTTTACAACTTTTTTTTTTTTACCGATTCTTTTAATTGACCTCGAATTTGCATTATTTGTATTTATTAATTTTTTCATTCTTTTGTAAAAAATAATTCTATCAAATTTTATTCGCGTAAAAAATGAATTTTATCTTATTTTATTCACTTGAAAAATGAATGTCATCTTATTTTGTTCAATTGAAAAATTATCGTATCTTATTGACTTGAAAAAATGATTTTATCTTATTTCATTCACTTGAAAAATTAATAATTTTTTTATTTTTATTCACTTGAAAAAATCAATTTTGTCTTATTTTATTAACTTGAAAATATTAATTTTATCTTATTCACTTGAAAAAATTAAATGTCTTATTTTATTCGTTAAAAAATAATTTTAACTTACTTTATTCAATTGAAAAAATTATTGTATCTTATTTTAATCACTTGAAAAAAACAAATTTATCTTAAAAAATAAATTTTATCTTATTGAATAAATGGATGGATACTAATTCGTTCCTTGATAAGCATCATCATCGTCATCATTATCATGTTCCTCATTATCATCATTATCATTACATCAGGAGCCTTTTCCTCCTTAACCCTTTACTCCTCCCCATCTCCCTCTCCCCTGCCCCCTCCCCTCCCCTCTCCCTCTCATCCCCAAGAGCGTAAGACGAACCCTATAATGAGATTACGTTCAGCCGAGAGCGAGGAGAGGAATTCTTCCTAGGTAACGACCGGGGCACCTTACCCCACCCCTTTCGCAACGGTCGTTACCTCCCACGAGAGGCATGAGAGGTAATGGAAGCTGGGAAGGAGAGGTCAAGTTGGGTCTCGCGTCGGGTTTCAGGAGAGGGCGGTTTCTTTTTGGTGGGTGTGTCTCTCTCTCTCTCTCTCTAAACGGATTATATATAAAAGAATACACATACTTTCATATATATATATATATATATATATATATATATATATAATACACATACATTCATATATATATATATATATATATATATATATATATATATATTTATGCATAAGATTGAAACACTTGCATTGCTATATACTACAGAAGGGAGGAGTCTCTCTCTCTCTCAAAAAAAAAGTATTATATATATTTATATGTGTATATATATATATATATATATATATATATATATATATATATATGATATAGATCGAATGAAACACTTTTATTGCTATATACTTCACAAGGGAGGAGTCTCTCTCTCTCTCTCTCTCTCTCTCTCTCTCTCTCTCTCTCTCTCTCTCCGCAATATCATGTCAAATAAAAATTACCCATCTTGAACAAGAACCTCGTCAATCTTCTTCAATCTCCTCAAACGTTCATTAGCATTTTATTCAATTCGGAACGAGACTCATTCCTCAGCTTTCATCTTTCCTCACTTTCGTCTTTCCTCACTTTCATTTCGTGGCTCATTGAGGCTCTGAATGGCTCTCTTGGGACCCCTGGGCCACCAATCCGTCTGTCCAATCTTCCAGTCTCTCGTCTGCCCTATCCAATCTTTCCATTCTTCTGTCGGGTCCTCCACCAGTCCAAAACTGATCTCGTATTCACCAATCATTTCAGCATTCCTCTTACTCTTACAGTCTTATGTCTATTCATCTAATCTCTCTTCTGTTCATTCAGTCATTCATCGACCATTCCTTCCAATCTTCCATTCGTCCGTCCATCCAATCTTTCGCAATTCAGTTCAGTCTTCCATATCCAGTCCAAATCTTCCTCCAATCAATGAATCCCTCCGTCCAATCTTCCACACATCACTTCAGTTTTCCATCTACCCGTCCAATCATCCGTCCATTTCTCTCTCTCTCTCTCTCTCTCTCTCTCTCTCTCTCTCTCTCTTCTCTCTCTGTCTCTCCCAGTCTCTTCTCTAGTTTTTCTTCTACCCATCCAGTCCTCTCTCTCTCTCTCTCTCTCTCTCTCTCTCTCTCTCTCTCTCTCTCTCTCTCTCTGTGAAATGGAAATGCCCACCCGGGGTGGATTCACATCTGTCTCAAACACGACTTCGATCCGCAGTTCGTTTGAACTTCTTTGTTCTTTGATGGACTCTGAAAGAAAGAAGCAAGGACATAGAAGAAGAAGAGTGGGAGACTCGAAGAAGAAGAAGAAGAAGAAGAGTGGAAGACTCGAAGAAGAAGAAAAAGAATCTTGACCTTTTCGTCTTTTATTTTTTATTTGTTTTTTTTTAATTGGTTTTTGTTATCTCTTGTTATTGGTCATGCTTCGTTGTCTTATTGTGTTAAGTTGGTTAAGGTTATCAATGTCAAAGCTGTTGTTATTTTGTGACATATTTTGTGTTTGGTCTTTTATTTATTAGCATTACAAAATACAGCTCTTTATTGTATAAAATTCTCATTTTTATTTTTCTGTTAAAGAAAGCTATTGAGATGGCTCTTTGTAAGTCCGTCCGCACTTTTTCTGTCCGCCCTCGGATCTTAAAAACTACTGAAGCTAGAGGGCTGCAAATTGGTATGTAGATCATCCACCCTCCAATCATCAAACATACCAAATTGCAGCCCTCTGGCCTCGGTAGGTTTTATTTTATTCAAGGTTAAAGGTAGCCATAATCGTGTGCCTGGCAACGCTATGAGTGAAAATTCGATTGCGCCAAAGAAACTTTGGCCCATTGTTTACCTGTTTTAAAATTTTTATTATTTGTTTTTATTTTAGAGCACCTTTTATATTAGTCTATTTTTCAGTGTTTTAATTTATTTTTTGGTGATAATAAGTAGTTTCAGCTCGATTTGAAAAAGAATTTTATAGCGCTATAAAATTGCAAGACTGAATATATGTAAAGAAAAAATCCCTAAAAAACCTAGCTGTTTCCTCTATCAGTAAATCCCTGGTTTCGTCATGAATCTGCAGGAATTGCATATTATTATTATTATTATTATTATTATTATTATTATTATTATTATTATTATTATTATTAGTAGTAGTAGTAGTAGTAGTATATTTCAGTAGATGAAACCTATTCACGCAGAAGTAGCCCCCAAAAGGGTCCACCGACTTGCAATTCAAGCTTCCAAAGAATGTTGGTTTCAACCTCCCACTGCAGACCCCACACTGCAGCAGTAACTGATCATGATACAGAGCCACTCATTTTTCCTCGCCCTGGGGGAGACGCGAACCCGCGACATATGAGTGTCATGCCACCACACTAACCACTATACCAGCTATGCCGATTAGCCCGTTCAGTATCCCAATTAGCAAGCGTCTTTGTAGGGCATTGCATGAGGGACGGGACTACTGTAAACATACTGGGGACAGTTTTTATTTCTGAAATGAGTGATGATTTTTACACGATAACGCTGCCATTGATTTATGAAGCAGTGGGTGCCATCGTTAATAATTGCTCTGTGTCATTTGTGGCTGTTATTAACTCTCTCTCTCTCTCTCTCTCCTCTCTCTCTCAAATATACACATACACACACACCACACACAACACATTATATATACTATATATATATATATATATACACATAAACAATAAATATAATAGTATATTATAATTACTATATATAATATTATATTTATATATATAACTAATATATATATATATATATACCGTGATTCATATACATACATCGAGCTACAAATGTCCTTTAATATCTAATTCGCTCTACCTCGGAATTAATATATTTTCATATATGTTTAATCGAAGGGGAATTTTTTAGTCGATAAGAGATTTTGTCGGCTCACGGGGGCGAACCATCGAAGCCAACAAATCCAAGACGACAGTGAATGCTTTAACCCACACCGCCACCGCAAGAGGCTATAAGTGTATGCCTCCTCTCAACTACAAATACCTTCCTTCGTGGCAAAAACCTTTATTTATACATAGCATCACGTTTTATATAATTCGTGATCAAGTTATTCATATATATATATATATATATATATATATATATATATATATATTTATGTGTACACACACACACATCAATATATATATATATATATATATATATATATATATATATATATATATATGTGTGTGTGTGTGTGTATGTGTGTGTGTGTGTACACACACACACACATCACACACACACACACACACACACATCATATATATATATATATATATATATATATATATATATAGATATAGTTCATATAAAATATAATAAATTTTAACGTTACTTTAACAAAACACTGAATACTAAAATGATTATAGTAATTGTATCGACATAATTTGGATCACATTAAATAAATTATATCGGTTATATGAAGTTTCGTCACTTCAATTATTATTATTATTATTATTATTATTATTATTATTATTGGAATAGGGTATTATATTATTATTATTATTATTATTATTATCGAGTCACATAAACAATTTAACTTACCATCATTACCAACACATCCATACCTTTAAATATTATTATTATTATTATTATTATTATTATTATTATTATTATTATTATTATTATTATTATTATTATTATTATTATTATTGTTATTATTATTATTATTATTATTATTATTATTATTATTGATTGCTGCCTCAGCTGCATTAATGCATGAAGGTTCTTCTCTATTTTTTCTAATTATTGTTTTCTCATTGTTGCTTAAACTGGCAGCCAGTTTAAGCAACAATGAGAAAATAATAATTAGAAAAGTAGAGAAGAACCTTTATGAAATTAATGCAGCTGAGGCAGCAATC
>NC_087220.1:63762255-63767255 GCF_015104395.2 Macrobrachium nipponense
ATATATATATAAGTAAATAAAAATTCATGGTGTACATGAATTGATTCAAGTAATAAAATATAAAACAATGATATTGGTAAATAATAGTGATCACGTGATAATATAATTGATAACAGTTTTTTCACTTCATCTCTTTAAGATACTTTATGCTACAGAAAATACTAATGTACTCTGATAATTGCATAGAATGAAGATTAACATGATAAAAAACAAAAATCATATTTTAACTGATAAAAAATTCATATATGAATTGATAACATTATTAATGTTTATGCTGATTGATTCGTTGATTTTTATGCTAAATGTTATATATCTGATTCATTAATCAATATACTAACTCATATATAACTGCAGATATTGGTAAGATAAAAGGTAACAGATTGATTATAGGCTACCTGATTTGTTTATACATATGTATATGGATTCATATAATTATGATTAATATATGTGCACTTTAAATAGATTCCTATTGCGTACACGCAAAAATATATTTCGATTCTGTTATTTATGATCATTTATATATATATAGGATACATGATACTTTATATATATAGGATACATGACCGAGGTTATACTACTTCACTTTTAACTAACGTTCGAACAACTTTTCGACCATTACACAGTTCCAGACAACCACCTATAGCCCAATGAAACACGGCCTATTTCACAGGGTTAAAACAAGGGGAAAAGTTTGCCTGGGCCGGGTTCACAACGTTTTTCTATTCTTTTTTGCGCTCATACTTATTCCCTGCATCCTAAGCTACACGATTACGTTCGCGATTAATAAAAAAAACATAAAAAAAAAACACAGCACGAGTCCTTCGCCAGCAAAGTAGAGTTGAATATCCTTCGGGTCGAAATTTGTCGGAAGTATGTCCCTTTTTTGTAGTCGATTCCGACAGCCGCCGGAGCGTTCCGCATTAAAACGAGATTAACGACGAGATACGGTGTCGGTCGAAGAAGTCCATGATGGTGCTTATTCCTTTCACATTGTAGGCGGTTGTTACTCGACTGCCGTCGTCCGCAGCGACGAACGATTTTTTCGAAGTTGCGATGTGAAATTCTCGTACTGCAGGATACTGTAACCAGGTTCCATTAATCAGCCTGCAAGTGAAATTATACTTGTCACAAGGGCAAAGTAAATTCAGACGACATCCAAATACAGGGGAGGGGAGAGAGCTATTTAGACCAGACGTAACCCACATGAATTCGCTGATATTTTGGAATTCAAAAGAATCCGCTGTACAAACTTTTTTATCCATGGCATTAACAATGAGTGAACCTATCCAGGTCTATGAGGACTGTAAAAATATCCATAATTATAAAAAAATAAATAGATATCATTACGAATCTCAAAGAAAATTCGATATTACTGGTAGTAAGTTACTAGACAAAGAAGTGGAAAACGGAGCTATTTGTAAGATTGCCAGGCAACATAAGAGTCAAAGAGAAGATTAATCATGATTCTGTATTTCTCTATGCTAACTGAAATTAAGTTGTGATAAAATCTGATCCTATGTGCCCCTAACAAAAGTTTCATATTCAATTTTCTCGCGCGCATCCTCTGAGGTTAATTTAAAAACTTTATTAATAGGTAGGAGATGCAACGAAAAAACCCACTATGTAACTAATTTCTAAATAAACTTTGGGTTTTTCAAGAAAATGTGACATTTTCCCATGAATGTTTTACTTGAATTGTAATAGGCTAATGTTGCAAGTAAATATTTCATATATACATATCTTGATACTTCTAAATGTCTATGAGGTTCAGAGAAAAAAAAAAATTAATTCATTTTGTTGTTATAGAAATTCTATTTCCTTATTTTGTTTATTAATTTTAAAATGATTGCAAGTTGCATTGCGCATACCGATAGGCACTTGTACCTAACGTCTGCCTTGCCCATGAGAAGTTCGGGCTAAGCATTCCTTTCTCCAGTCAATCTGCTTTTGCAAGCAGAGACGACACACAGATGAAGCCTGTGTAAGCAGATTATTGAGGTTAAAAGGAACAAATGCTGATACGGCAATGATGACGTCGTCACTTGGCAGGAGATTGCTCTCAGCCAGCTAAGAGTTACGTTACTTGCTGTAATAAATACGACTTTAGGATAAATTTTTGTTTTTTTAATACTCGACCCACATGAGAAGAATGTCTGAAAAAAAACAGTACCAAAATTGAACAATATATTAGTTTCATGTTGGAAAACTGCATGATTATGTAAATTAAATATTCCTTATTGAACTAATGAAAAAGGTTGTTCCATACAAATTTCTATAATATATTATTAGCCCTGTATAAGATTCATATAGGATTATTCCATAGATAAGATTTTCACTTCTAGACTTCCTGACTTTAAAATCTCTTTTATTTTATTTTATTTATTTATTTATTTGTTTATTTATTTATTATTATTATTATTTTTTTTTTTTCTTTTTTTTATTTTTTTTTCATTGACTACGAATATAAATTACCGGGACAGACAATATGTCAGTAGGTTTTGATATGTGTTTGAACTTTTAGCTTATTTGTCATTACTAAAGCGTATTGATTTTATCGTGATTTCCTTTTTTATTATAATTTGTAACCCTTCCGACTTCTTACGGAGTGTATTATATTGACTCCACTTGTATCCATATATTTTATTTTATTTTTTATATTTATTTATTTATATATTTTTTATATATATTTGATATTTTGATAAATTAATGGTTGGCTTGAATATGTGGAAAAGTGTTCTAGCGGCGTACCGTATAAGGCTACTTGCGGCATCAATTCTATAGATACAAGATATAAATGATAAAGGTATTTAAAACCGCGAGAACCGCTATAATCCAGTTCGGATCCAATATCACGAGTTGTAACTCGTAAGACATTGACACTTCCTATTTAATTATCCGTTATTCTACCAACCAAACCGATGACTGGGTGATAAAATATATTATTGGTTTTTTCTTAATGGATAGGAATTCACACAACGTGTTATGGAGATTATTATTGGATTTAACGACCACCCGAGTCACAGATTATTATGTGTTGAATTCCATTTTACTGATTTAGCACTCATAAATATTCCTAACGCACTCAATTGCGGTGTTTGTTTTTAGTGCTATTAATTCTATATAACGTGTCAAGGAAACGATTAACACTAAGAAGTGTTCATTCCCTCTGTCAGACTCATAATTCGGTTAATAATTCTACATATTTTCTTTCAAGGATTGATTTTGCACAGGATAGGCCCTTAAACTGGGTACAGGTGTCTTAGTGTCCCTTGTTTTCATGACACGTGTTACAATCAGTTATGTGCTTTTTATATCTGTAAGCATTGTAGGCCAGTAAAATAGTGATTTGGCTTTCTGTGACATAATAAGGAACCCTGGATGACGGAATGCAACCAGTTTAGGACAATTGGTATGAAAGAGATTATTACTACTACCTGGTCGTTAGTCATCTGCTGTGTTCTTCGCGGTTTTCATCGTCACGGACCTACATATAATATTCATTTGATTACATTATTCTGATACACATACTTTAAATATACTTGTGCTTTAGGGTTTCTGCTCGAAGTGTTTATTGTTTTTGCTTAGCCGCTGACCGTGTTTCCGTCCGAAGTTGTTTATTGTTTGCTTATTGCTGCTGACTCTGTTTCCGTTCGAAGTGTTTATTGTTTTGGTTTTGTCTGTTGACTCTTGCTTTGTTCAGTTTGTAACAGTTCTGCGCTCCAACCCAGATATTCAATGCTCTGCGATCTCTTGGGTTAAAGAATTTCCTTGTTTAGATACGGTTTTAACAATAGGCACGGATGTTTCTATATCTTTTAGTCCAATTAATGGTTCTTTGCTGTATGGTGCGGGATTGCGGGATAATGCGTCAGCTATGATATTTGGCTTTCCCAGGTCAGATATTCTATTCTTGGCTCCAATAACCTGAATGATCATTTGTCACCGAGTTCCTTTTGGACTGTGATTAAAGCCTTTGAAAAACTCGGTAAAGGACTCATGTTCAGTAAGGACTTTATCAGGATAGCCATAGATTATGAACTTAAAATGTACTAGTGTTAAAGATACCTACGCCTTCCTTGCCCATTACTGCATATTTACTTTCAGAGGGCTTTAGTTTACGTGAATAAAAAGCTATAGGGAAGAACTGTTTATCATTTTACTGAAGTAGTATCCCTCTTACCCCTTGTCTGAGGCGTCTGTTGCAATAAAAAAAAAAATTCCTTATTTAAATCAGGGATTTTTTAAGTTAAGTTAGGTAAGCTGCATTTTCCGCTTTTAAGATATCGAACGCCTGTTGATGCTTTTCAGACCATAATAAATCTACGCTCTTCTTCGTAAGATCTGTTAAAGGAGCTGTCATGATAGAAGAGTTACATATTTACATACGATTGTAATACCACTACAGCGCAAAAGTGCTGTATCCCCCTTTTACGTTTAATAAGTACCGGAAAGTTATGAATAGCCGACACCTTACCATGGACTACTTTTAAGACCTTGACCAGACACATAAAACCTAGATAAAACATGTTCGGTTTTAAAAAAACTCACATTTAGATATTTTACTCTGAGATTATTTGTCTTTGTCTCTGTAGCACTAGCTCTACTTTATGTGAATGTACTTCTAAGGTATTAGAAAAGTCTCCAAACACTATATTGTAATTGGGGCGCAACGTAAGCCGGAGGCATACGTAAAAAATTGATAATGTCCCCTGAGTGTGCTGAAAACGGAGTATGAGGTATAATCACTTAGGTAATGGTATCTGGTAAAAGCTTTTAAGTAAGTCCAAGCTGGTGAAAAATTTATTCTAACCTAACAGAGATAAGATGTCGTCGCTACATGGCACTGGAAACTATCGGGAGTCGTTTCCTTGTTTAAGCGACAGAAATCTACGCAGATACGCCAAGTCCGATCTTTTATGGCATGACTTTTGAGGAAAATTATATGGGCTATTTGATTTCCTAATGACTCCTATTACTAACATATTTCAACTTCGTCATTT
>NC_087220.1:63777255-63787255 GCF_015104395.2 Macrobrachium nipponense
ATTATTATTATTATTATTATTATTATTATTATTATTATTATTATTATTATTATTATTATTATTATTATTATTATAAAAACATATGAAAGCTATTCTCATAACACACTATGATACCATAACGGAAACAATTACCAACAAATCACAATACCAAGGCATTATATCCACCTTATTTTTCCCTCCTTATCACAGTCACGAGAGGCGGCAGTATACATTCACGTAGAGACGTTCACGATAACACGTTTCCGGGATATTTACCGCCAGATAAATTGCGCGTAATGGAAGGCCCCTGTTAACTTGCGACTCCGTATTTCTGGTCTGTGATAACTTCATTTCTCCTCTGTTGCGGGCTTTATTGGTTATTTCTCTCTCTCTCTCTCTCTCTCTCTCTCTCTCTCTCTCTCTCTCTCTCTCTCTATAGCTTTACTTGGTTATTCTTTTTGTGAAGACAACGTTATCGTGGGTCTCTTTTTCTCTCTCTTTCTCTCTCTCTCTCTGTAGCTTTACTTGGTTATTCTTTTTGTGATGACAACGTTATCGTGGGTCTCTTTTGCTCTCTCTCTCTCTCTCTCTGTAACTTAACTTGGGTATTCTTTGTGATGACGAAGTGATAGTGGGTCTCTCTCTCTCTCTCTCTCTCTGTAACTTTACTTGGGTATTCTTTGTGTGATGACGAAGTGATCGTGGCATCTCTCTCTCTCTCTCTCTCTCTCTCTCTCTCTCTCTCTCTCTCTGTAGCTTTACTTGTGCATTCTTTGTGTGATGACGAAGTGATCGTGGCTCTCTCTCTCTCTCTCTCTCTCTCTCTCTCTCTCTCTCTCTCTCTCTCTCTCTCCATTTAAGAGGCAGAATATGAGTGATAGTTGTATGCTTTGCCTTCCCCGTCGGCCTTTTCCAGAGGAAATTGGACCAACGTAAAGATTCGAGGGAATATCACTGAAATAAAAAAAATTGAATATATTTTCTTTTAACTTTAAAGAGTCTTAACTTTTCATAAATTAATATATAGGCCTCCGGAGGCTCTTCTTGTAGGCCTAACTTTTATAAGTAATTGAATTCTTGTTAGCTAAGTTATAGGCACTGGAGGTTCTTTTATGATTTAGTTATGAAGGATATCTTATATATTATTCATTTTTGTGTAACTTCTTTTTCGTGGGAATGAAGTCTTGAAGAATGTCTATTTAATTTTAGGCTACATTTGTAAGTGTTTACATAATAAAAATATGGAATGTTAGTCCATATATATAAAAGATTGCTTGCAGGAATGTGATCAGACTAGAGACGCTAAAGATGACGTATACAATAAGTATGTAGGCTAAGTTGACATGCCGTCATCTGTGGTCATTCATTTGTTTTGAAACAGTCCAAGCTCCCTGCTTGAGACAACTACCGCCTACGTGATCTGTAGCGTGTCTCATTTTGATTGTGTGTTCGTATGAAACTATGTCATTTGTATGTATGTTCATATGTTCGAACTACTGTCTGTTCCTTCATAACTTGTAACAGAGATGGTAGACAAGCAGAACAGAGTTAGCTATCGTCATTAGAAGACCTGTACCTCTTTACCTAAGCTTTATCATGTAGAGGAATAGGATTAGCCATCATCATTGGCAGAAGCGATCAAGCTATCGTTATTAGAAGACTTGTACAATCATATCTGATCTTCAGCATGTAAAACTTCAGAAGAATACATATATTTTTATATTTCGTGTTTTCTACAAGAACCTCCTCACCATGAGTTTAACACATCGTCGTAATAACTAACAAGATAATACCGACTTCGTAAGTGATCTACAAACCCCCAGACACTCCATTGAAGATGGAAGTGCAATACCAACCGACTTAGCGTAAGATTATCGCTAGTCTAACATTACCTCATAGGGCGCCTTATCATACAAGGCACAAGCCCTAAGATTGGTGGCAGTGGACCAGAAGAACTCTACAACGTCCTACGAAGAAAAAACAGAATAATAAATCATGAAGTCAACGACGACGAAAGCAGCAGATTCTTCAAGCAACCTAGTATCATCGTTAGTGAGCGACTTCAGAAAACAACAAGATTCGTCAAGCAACTTAGTATCATCGTTTAGTGAATAACTTCAAGAAACAAAACCGACGTGTCCTTTTCCTACGGCAACGGAAGCTTCGTCTCTCATTAGAATCATTCAAGAAAACATCGTTAGTGAGCGTTTCCGGCACTTCAAGAAACAAACCGAACGCGTCTGCAGCATCGGATCTTTCAAGGGCTCGAATCATCGAAACAACGCGCACGGAGGAAACTCAAGCCAAACCAGGTCATCCGCTAAATAGAGAAGGAGGACCAAGGCCGTGTGTCGTTATCGGAACACCGTGACTTCCCACAAAAGCAAGCTAAGTACAATTTTTTATTCATTTGGAGTAACTTTTGAGTGTTTCCTTTGCAGGTCGAATTTCGTTATTCCTGTGGCTGAAGTTACGAGAAATTCTTAATCTTACTTTTTTACAGAAATTATCTACATCATTGAGATTTCGCTACTGCGAGTTTTTTATCTTTGAGTGTCTGTTTCCAGAAGTTCTACTGAAATATCATAATCATATACTATGTTAATTTTATCATTTTGGGTGATTATTAATCCCTTATGTAACAAATCATATTAAACAGTGAATATGCGTTTACGCAGTGGACGTCTGTATTTATACAGATGCATGAATAGGGTCGTTAAGCACCGTAGTGATTAGAAAACACACAAAAAACAAGTGGAATACCCGTACAAATCTATATAAATTAGAGGTAACACTATTTCGGGTCATGACAATAAATGCTCCTTTGCAAAGTCCCGCTCGCAGTTTTAGCCTTGAGTTTTTTGAGTTATAAAATATCGAACCTCAATGACTCCACTTAACTTTAAAAATATGGCTGGATTGCAAGGAATAACATGTCTGTAAAAAACTTTCATCAGGCTAAATGCGCTGACCAGGATCCCCCACTATTTCAAATTTTAGCAAAGAATGAAGTACAAACAGTTAATATTGAATGCACTAGTGATAACTTGTCTTATTAGTAATCGCTCAGTTCCTAATAGTTCGTCATTCATTGCTTTATACGTAACCAGCAACATAATGCTAAAAACACACAATACGTTGCCGATGGTAATAAAGAGAAGGATCCTAATTATTACAAAAAGAAATAGAAACAGTGGCCCGTTCAGAATCAAACAAGCAAACTCGGTGACTGTGTCACCTAGTCAAGCGGTCAAGGTTAGTTAAATCTGCCGAGTGTTCAAAGCATAGCAAATTCCACACAATAAGCGACTCTAGCAGAGTGGGGAAAAGCGATGTTGGTTCATACATGCCATTATCTTTTTGAATTAAAAAGGATTTTTCCTATGAAACACACGACCGTATAAAGTAATCGAGCAGGTTTTCGTTTTTTTGTTTTTTTAATACGTAAATTATTATAAGTAGTGGTGGATAAAGCCCGACTGTACGCACCGTAAAAATTAGAGTATCTTGTTTTATTTCTTTAGTACACGTAATATCCTGTATTTACGGACTCACCATCTGTTGTTCGAACTTCCCTAATGAGAAGTCCGGATAAGCGAGCGCTTACAGATACCTCTATAGTTATAAAAAACATTGATCTGTATCTAGTGTAATTGTAAGATCCATCTAGGGGTATACAAAATATTATCTTACATCCTGCAAAATAAGGCATGTTTATCAAAGGAAAATCCTATAAACCTTCAAACATATTAAAATCCGTTTGAACAAAAATGAGACAGTTAATCAAATAATAACTTATATAAAGGAACTATACATTTGTCTCTAAATCGTACATTGTTCAAATGACCCAACAGAATTCTCCCACAACCGCAGTCGCACTTTGCACGCAAAATCTCGAGAAGCATGCACCCTCGAATGTCTTAGTGCGTGTAAAAAAGACTTTGCTGGGAAATGAAATTTTAATCCTTCCCGACACTCTGAAATATAACGATTTCCGCGAACAAAGCCCTAGACACGGTTGACTAGCAGCAACAAGTTAAATCTAGTGATCCACAAACGTATACATATCGTGGATACGGAAGTTATAAATATCGCATTTTTTATTGTTGCTAATTTTTAATCCCGCCCAACCAGTCGTAGATGAATCTCTCTGCTAATCTATCTAAAGTAATATCAGTAAAGTCATTCAAGCAGAGGTGATTCAGCAGAAATTTTTTTTATCTTTTACCTGAATACCAGGAAGTTTCTCCACTAGCGAGTGATCTCTGGAAAAAACGGATGTAATTTAACACAAAACACGGTCTAAGGACAAACATAAAGCTATTTACGTACCTTCGTATAGACTCTCACTGAAATTTCAAAATAGAGGTAAATGACGCAGTTGAAAAATGTTAGTAATAGGAGACATTAGGAAATCAAATAAGCCCATATAATTTTTCGCTCAAACGTCATGCCATAAAAGATCGGACTTGGCGTATCTGCGTAGATTTCTGTCGCTTAAACAAGGAAACGACTCCCGATAGTTTCCAGTGCCATGTACCGACGACATCTTATCTCTGTTAGGTTAGAATAAATTTTTCACCAGCTTGGACTTACTTAAAGGCTTTTACCTGATACCATTACCTAAGTGATTGTACCTCATACACCGTTTTCAGCACACTCAGGGGACATTATCAATTTTTTACGTATGCCTCCGGCTTACGTTGCGCCCCAATTACAATATAGTGTTTGGAGACTTTTAGGGGATAACCTACATGCCTATATGGATGATCTTGTAATCCTTTCTAATACCTTAGAAGTACATACACATAAACTAGAGCTAGTGCTACAGTGACAAAGACAAATAATCTCAGAGTAAAATATCTAAATGTGAGTTTTTAAAAACCGAACATGTTTATCTAGGTTTTATGTGTCTAGTCAAGGTCTTAAAGTAATCCATGGTAAGGTGTCGGCTATTCATAACTTTCCGGTACCTATTAACGTAAAAGGGGGATACAGCACTTTTGAGCAATAGTGGGTATTACAATCGTATGTAAATATGTAACTCTTCAATCATGACAGCTCCTTTAACAGATCTTACGAAGAAGAGCGTAGATTTATTATGGTCTAAAAAGCATCAACAGGCGTTCGATATCTTAAAAGCGGAATAATGCAGCTCACCTAACTTAAAAAATCCCTGATTTAAATAAGGAATTTTTTTTTTATTGCAACAGACGCCTCAGACGGGCCAAGGGGTAAGAGGGTATTACTTCAGTAATATGATAAACAGTTCTTCCCTATAGCTTTTTATTCACGTAAAGTAAAGCCCTCTGAAAGTAAATATGCAGTAATAGGCAAGGAAGGGCTAGGTATCTTTAACTCACCAGTACGTTTTAAGTTCATAATCTATGGCTATCCTGATAAAGTCCTTACTGAACATGAGTCCTTTACCGAGTTTTTTCAAAGGCTTTAATCACAAGTCCAAAAGAACTCGGTGACAAAATGATCATTCAGGTCTTTGGAGCCAAGATAAGATATCTACCTGGGAAAGCAAATATCATAGCTGACGCATTATCCCGCAATCCCGCACCATACAGCAAAGAACCATTAATTGGACTAAAAGATATAGAAACATCCGTGCCTATTGTTAAAACCGTATCTAAACAAGAAAATTCCTTAACCCAAGAGATCGCGACCATTGAATATCTGGGTTGGAGCGCAGAACTGTTACAAACTGAACAAAGCAAGTGTCAACAGTGATAAGCAAAACAATAAACACCAAACAATAAACACTTCGAACGGAAACAAGGTCAGCAGCTAAGCAAAACCAATAAACACTTCGAACGGAAACAGGGTCAGCGGCTAAGCAAAAACAATAAACACTTCGAACAGAAACCCTAAAGCAAAAGTATATTTAAAGTATGTGTATCAGAATAATGTAATCAAATGTAATATTATATGTAAGTCCGTGACGAGGAAAACCCGAAGAACACAGCAGATGACTAACGACCAGGTAGTAGTAATAATCTCTTTCATACCAATCGTCATAAACTGGTTGCATTCCGTCATCCAGGTTTCCCTACTATGTCACAGAAAGCCAAATCACTGTTTTACTGGCCTACGATGCTTACAGATATAAAAAGCACATAACTGATTGTAACACGTGTCATGAAAACAAGGGACACACTAAGACACCTGTCAGTTAAGGGCCTATCCTGTGCCAAATCAATCCTTGAAAGAATATACGTAGAATTATTAACAGAATTACGAGTCTGACAGAGGGAATAAACACTTCTTAGTGTTAATAGTTCCTTGACACGTTATATAGAAGTAATAGCACTAAAAACAAACACCGCAATTGAGTGCGTTAGGAATATTTATGAGTGCTAAATCAGTAAACATGGAATTCAACACATGATAATCTGACTCGGGTGGCGTAAATCAATAATAATCTCCTTAACACGTTGTGTGAATTCCTATCCATTAAGAAAACCAGTAATATATTTTATATCCCAGAGTCAATCGGTTTGGTAGAATAAGAGATAAATCAGAAAGTGTCAATGTCTTACGAGTTACAACTCGTGATATTGGATCCGAACTGGATTATAGCGGTTCTCGCGGTTTTAAATACCTTTATCATTCATATCTTGTATCTGTAGAATTGATGCCGCAAGTAGCCTTATACGGTACACCGCTAGAACACTTTTCCACATATTCAAGCCAACCATTAATTTTTATATTTATTTATATAAATAAATAAATATATAAAATAAAATATATGGATACAAGTGGAGTCAATATAATACACTCCGTAAGAAGTCGGAAGGGTTACAAATTATAATAAAAAAGGAATCACGATAAAATCAATAAGCAAAACGTAAACCATAGATTAATTAAATATCCAAATATATGCGTAAAGATTTGAACTCTAACTTAACGCTTTAGTAATGACAAATAAGCTAAAAGTTCAAACACATATCCAAAACCTACTGACATATTGTCTGTCCCGGTGATTTATATTCGTAGTCAATGAAAAAAAAAAATAATAATAATAAATAAATAAATAAGAAAATAAAATAAAAGAGATTTTAAAGTCAGGAAGTCTAGAAGTGAAAATGTTATCTATGGAATAATCCTCTATGAATCTTATACAGGGCTAATAATATATATAGAATTTGTATGGAAACCTTTTTTCATTAGTTTCAATAAGGAATATTTAATTTAACATAATTACAATTATGCAGATTTCCAACATGAAACTAATATATTGTTCAATTTTGGTACTGTTTTTTTCAGACATTCTTTTCGTGTGGGTCGAGTATTAAAAGATGAATAAATTTATCCTAAAGTCGTATTTATTACAGCAAGTAACGTAATTTGTTACTTGCCGTAATCAGTATTTGTTCCTTTTAACCTCAATAATCTGCTTACACAGGCTTCATCTCGCGCTTGCAAAAGCAGATTGACTGGAGAAAGGAATGCTTAGCCCGAACTTCTCATGGGCAAGGCAGATGTTTAGGTACAAGTGTCTATCGGTATGCGCAATGCAACTTGCAATCATTTTAAAATTAATAAACAAAATAAGGAAATAGAATTTCTATAACATCAAAATGAATTAATTTTTTTTTTCTGAACCTCATAGACAATTAGTCAATAATTCAGCTTATGACATGGGTAAACGGACATTTAGAATTATCAAGTTATGGATATGAAATATTTACTTGCAACATTAGCCTATTACAATTTAAGTAAAACATTCATTGGAAAATGTCACATTTTCTTGAAAAACCCAAAGTTTATTTAGTAAATTAGTTACATAGTGGGTTTTTTCGTTGCATCTCCTACCTATTAATAAAGTTTTTTAAAATTAACCTCAGAGGATGCGCGCGAGAAAATTGAATATGAAACTTTTGTTAGGGGCACATAGGATCAGATTTTATCACAACTTAATTTCAGTTAGCATAGAGAAATACAGAATCATGATTAATCTTCTCTTTGACTCTTATGTTGCCTGGCAATCTTACAAATAGCTCCGTTTTCCACTTCTTTGTCTAGTAACTTACTACCAGTAATATCGAATTTTCTTTGAGATTCGTAATGATATCTATTTATTTTTTTATAATTATGGATATTTTTACAGTCCTCATAGACTGGATAGGTTCACTCATTGTTAATGCCATGGATAAAAAAGTTTGTACAGCGGATTCTTTTGAATTCCAAAATATCAGCGAATTCATGTGGGTTACGTCTGGTCTAAATAGCTCTCTCCCCTCCCCTGTATTTGGATGTCGTCTGAATTTACTTTGCCCTTGTGACAAGTATAATTTCACTTGCAGGCTGATTAATGGAACCTGGTTACAGTATCCTGCAGTACGAGAATTTCACATCGCAACTTCGAAAAAATCGTTCGTCGCTGCGGACGACGGCAGTCGAGTAACAACCGCCTACAATGTGAAAGGAATAAGCACCATCATGGACTTCTTCGACCGACACCGTATCTCGTCGTTAATCTCGTTTTAATGCGGAACGCTCCGGCGGCTGTCGGAATCGACTACAAAAAAGGGACATACTTCCGACAAATTTCGACCCGAAGGATATTCAACTCTACTTTGCTGGCGAAGGACTCGTGCTGGGGATGTTTTTTTTATTCATCGCGAACGTAATCGTGTAGCTTAGGATGCAGGGAATAAGTATGAGCGCAAAAATAGAACGTTGGACCCGCCCAGCAAATTTTCCCCTTGTTTTAACCCTGTGAAAATAGGCCGTTTCATTGGGCTATAGGTGGTTGTCTGGAACTGTGTAATGGTCGAAAAGTTGTTCGAACGTTAGTTAAAAGTGAAGTAGTATAACCTCGGTCATGTATCCTATTATATTATAAAAAGTAATTCATGTATCCCTATATAGTATATAAATGATCATAAATAACAGAATCGAAATATATTTTTGCGTGTACGCAATAGGAATCTATTTAAAGTGCACATATATTAATCATAATTATATGAATCCATATACATATGTATAAACAAATCAGGTAGCCTAGTAATCAATCTGTTACCTTTTATCTTACCAATATCTGCAGTTATATATGAGTTAGTATATTGATTAATGAATCAGATATATAACATTTAGCATAAAAATCAACGAATCAATCAGCATAAACATTAATAATGTTATCAATTCATATATGAAATTTTTTATCAGTTAAAATATGATTTTTATCATGTTAATCTTCATTCTATGCAATTATCAGAGTACATTAGTATTTTCTGTAGCATAAGTATCTTAAAGAGATGAAGTGAAAAACTGTATCATTATATATCACGTGATCACTATTATTTACCAATATCATTGTTTTATATTTTATTACTTGAATCAATTCATGTACACCATGAATTTTTATTTACTTATATATATATATATTCACATAGTGTCTGTATCACACTCCTATAAGTCAAATGTAAGTCAAGTTGAGTAATATTCAGTAGTTGGTTTGGTAGCTGACCGAGCTAATGTAAGTGTTTACATAATAAAAATATGGAATGTTAGTCCATATATATAAAAGATTGCTTGCAGGAATGTGATCAGACTAGAGACGCTAAAGATGACGTATACAATAAGTATGTAGGCTAAGTTGACATGCCGTCATCTGTGGTCATTCATTTGTTTTGAAACAGTCCAAGCTCCCTGCTTGAGACAACTACCGCCTACGTGATCTGTAGCGTGTCTCATTTTGATTGTGTGTTCGTATGAAACTATGTCATTTGTATGTATGTTCATATGTTCGAACTACTGTCTGTTCCTTCATAACTTGTAACAGAGATGGTAGACAAGCAGAACAGAGTTAGCTATCGTCATTAGAAGACCTGTACCTCTTTACCTTAGCTTTATCATGTAGAGGAATAGGATTAGCCATCATCATTGGCAGAAGCGATCAAGCTATCGTTATTAGAAGACTTGTACAATCATATCTGATCTTCAGCATGTAAAACTTCAGAAGAATACATATATTTTTATATTTCGTGTTTTCTACAAGAACCTCCTC
>NC_087220.1:63792255-63797051 GCF_015104395.2 Macrobrachium nipponense
AAAGCGTTAAAAGACAAACCGTAGTCTTCTAATTCGGAATTCATTTCCTTAAATTTTACGAGTTACTGAAGATGTCGGAATGAAAGCGTTTCATGACTATTCCTCCAGTGGAAACTCTCTCTCTCTCTCTCTCTCTCTCTCTCTCTCTCTCTCTCTCTCTCTCTCTCTCTCTCTCTCTCTCTCTCTGATACGAGGTTGATCGTCTCATTTTTACTGCTGTTATGATTGTGATGAAATCTCGAGTTATTAGTAAAATATAAATATTTTAAATGCAGATACTACATGAAATTGTAATAGAAACTTAGACGGGGTTGTATCGTATCAAGTAGTATTGAATTTCATTCATTTCGGTTAAAATAAATTAATATCCTTTGTTTATTGGCAGTTGGATCGTGTTGCATATAATATTATATAAATACACACGTATATATATATATATATATATTATATATATATATATATCTATATATATATATATATATACATATATATATAAACCCCTTAAAAATCGACGCATAATACCCAAACCCGCAAAGTAAAACCCGCTTTTAACCTGAACAGTTTTAATGAGCCCAATTTTGACTTAAGACCCACACTAAATATAACCCCGTTAAAAACCACAAATAAAACCCACACTCACGACGCAAAGAAAAACTCACCGTTGTGTGTCCAGTTTTGACATAAGCAGAAAAAAACCAACGGTTTTAATTATCCCAATTTGGACTTGGCCTCCACCTTAAAGACAATAAAAACCCATAGATAAACCCCACGAATAAAAGCCACACCCACAACGCAAAAAAAAAAAAAAAAAAAAAAAAAAAAATAACTTAAAAAAAAAAAAACTCATACCAACATCAACTCGATCAATAAAATCGAGTGTCGATCAAACCATTGATGTGGAAGGAGAGCGAAATTGGCAAGATGGATGAGGCGAGATCGTCTAATATTATTTGGGTGACTGACCCCCCAAGATGCAATTAGAGTAATGATGATTGGGCAAGAGGGCATCGCATCGGGGCCATAATGGTATTACCCTAGGGCCGGGGTGGGGTGGGGGGGGGGGGGGGTGCCATTATCGAATTCTCGCTGTAGTAGTTCTGTGCTTTGTTTCTGAGGCTTTGTTTTTGCTTCGGTTTTACCTCTTTGTGTGAATGTTTTTTTTTTTTATTGTTATTTCTGTCATTTTTCGTGAGTATTTTCGTGAATATAAATTACATATTTCTTGGGAATTGTTCGTGAATATAAATTGCATATTTCCTGGGAAGTGTACGTGATTGTAAGTAACATATTTTGTTCGGATTTTACGTGATTGTAAATTACATATTTCGTGGGAATTGTACGTGATTGTAAATTACATATTTCGTGAGAATTTTTCGTGACTGTTTATTATATATTTCGTGGGAATTGTTCGTGATTGTAAATTATATATTTCATAGGATTTTTTTGTGATAGTAAATTGTGATTAGATATTAAGTAAACGTTTCCGAACGTTTTGCCTACGTAGATATTACACAAACATTTGAGAACGTTTTCCTTGCACAGATATTATATAAACATTTAAGAACGTTTTGCCTACATAGATATATAAACATTTGAGAACGTTTTCCCTGCACAGATGTTATATAAACATTTGAGAACGTTTTGCCTATATAGATATTATACAAACATTTGAGAACGTTTTCCCATGAACAGATATTACACAAACATTAGCAAACGTTTCCCCTGCACACGTATCACTACCGTCTGTCAAAACGATCTTTTCCACCAATTCCCACCGGCATCTCTATTTGATTTACAACAACCGCTGCAATGACTACAGTGCGCCGGGAATTTTGCCCCATCAGGCGAAGGGATGTACATCTGCATTGCATAAATGCCCTTTGTTTGGAGAGCATGCAGTACCTGCATTGTTTTCATTTGGGAAATGCACTAACTGCATTCGCCTTTCCTTTTCAGTTCACTCAGCGAAGGGGGTTAGTAATGAGATCAAGTATTAATCCGGGTGATTGCACCGAGAGAGAGAGAGAGAGAGAGAGAGAGAGAGAGAGAGAGAGAGAGAGAGAGAGAGAAGAGAGAGAGAGAGAGAGGAGAGAGATAGAGAGAGAGAGAGAGAGAGAGAGAGAGAGAGAGAGAGAGAGAGAGAGAACGTCTCTCTCGCTTTGGAAAGTTCGTGGTCGGTATTTGATTGAGAGAGAATGCAGCTGTTGCGTTGCATTTTGTGTTCATGGGAATACATTAAATGCATTACGTTTGATACGGTTTAGTCCTGATGTTTGTGTGATATGATAGTATTTATTATTTTAAGTCACATTGAGTCCAATGAGCGAGCTAAACTCAACCTACGCGCACGTCCATTTGCATATTGATAATCCTTAAAACCCAAAGATATCCCCATTTTATAAACTATTTCTATCCGTTAACGTGTTAACATTACTTCCATAATCCCAAAAGCAACACAGTAATCATTTTTACTTCCAAATTCCCAAAAGAACCACTAATCATTTTTACTTCCATCACAAAAGAGCCAAGTAATCTTTTTACTTCCAAAATTCCATAAGAATCACAGTAATCTTTTCTACTTCTAAAAATCCCCCAAAAACCTCTGTAATCTTTTTTTCTTTTTTACCTCCAAATTACCAAAAGAAAGTGTAATTTGTTTTTACTTCCAAAATCACAAAAGAGCCAGAGTAATCTTTTTTACTTCCAAAATTCCCTAGAAAAGCACAGTAATCTTTTTTACTTCCAACATCACAAAAGAGCCAAGTAATCGTTTTACTTCCAAAATCCCAAAAGAACCACAGTATTCTTTTTTACTTCCAAAATCACAAAAGAGCCACAGTAATCTTTATTTCCAAAATCCCTCAAGAACCGAGGTAATTTTTTTTACTTCCAAAATCCCAAAAGAACCACAGTAATCTTTTTTACTTCCAAAATCACAAAAGAGCCACTGTAATCTTTTTTATTTCCAAAATCCCTAAAGAACCGAGGTAATTTTTTTTACCTCCAAAATACCAAAAGAACCACAGTAATAATTTTTACTTCCAAAATCCCAAAAGAACCACAATAATCTTTTTCCCTGTCATAAACAGTCACATTCTATCCACTGAACACGCTGGAATCTAACGTAAACACACGTCAAGCGTATCACGACGCGACCTTCCAAAGCCAACCTTACCTGGGATCACATTGCACTCGAAGTTCGCACCCGGGAGGAATGTTTACGTCCGTCAAGCGACGAAGGAAGTTGACCCCTCGTCAAATTTAGTTTGACACCGGACCCACGAGGGATCATCCACTTCAAAAGGGGCCGAATGGGAAATTGGGGAGGAGTAGTTACGGAATTGAAATGGATCATTTTTTTTTTTGACATGTACGAGGTGGACTGGAAAGCGGGAGAAGGTAAATGGAGAACAGAGTGTTTTAATGAGAGAGAGAGAGAGAGGAGAGAGAGAGAGAGAGAGAGAGAGAGAGAGAGAGAGAGAGAGAGGCTTTTGGGAAATTATTTAATGATAGGAACTGACGTGATGTTACAATTTTGAGAGAGAGAGAGAGAGAGGAGAGAGAGAGAGAGAGAGAGAGAGACCCACCCTTCTAATGGCACTTTAGGATGATA
The DNA here is from genome assembly GCF_015104395.2 of Macrobrachium nipponense. Taxonomy (NCBI): domain Eukaryota; kingdom Metazoa; phylum Arthropoda; class Malacostraca; order Decapoda; family Palaemonidae; genus Macrobrachium; species Macrobrachium nipponense. Next base: position 63,795,869 of record NC_087220.1, read on the forward strand.
AACTTTAGAATGGCACAAAAGCCAGGAGTTATGGGATGGGGTAATTTGTGGTATGGGTTTTATGAATGTTTAGCTCACTGTGATGGTGATGTAATGGTGATTGTATGGCAGTAGCTTTAATAATGTTAGTAATTTGTAATGGCGGTAGTGATAATAGTCGTTGATTTTGTTTCAGATATTATTATTAATATTATTATTATTATTATTATTATCATCATTATTGTTAATAGTATTAGTAGTATGGTAATAATAATAATGATAGTAATAGCAGTAGTATTAATGGTAGTAGTTATTAAAATAATTCTCGTGGTCTTAATAACCAAAATATCTGAAATAGCAGTAGAGTTGACTTGATGGTAATTATTATTAATTATGATAATAATAATGATGATCGGAAGATCGTCAATAATGCACTGATTAACTATAGTAGTTGCAGTATCATTGGTGGTAATATTAGTTGAAATAATATTATCACTATATATAATGTTGTAGGTAATAATGAAGGTATTAATTTCCATACCATTTTTTTTATCATGACACAAAATAAACAATAAAGTCTACACAATTGCAGTAGACCCACAAAAAAAAAAAAAAAAAAAGTCATATTTTCTTCTTTGAATAAGAGGATATTTTCTTGAGAAAAGAAGACATTCGGGAGATGTTTGTCTCCGGGGCCCGGGGGTTGAGGGGAGCAGATCATCTTAAGGTGGGCCCGCACGAGCAATATCCGTGTATATCCCCCAGTGGGTGGGCCTAGGGAAGATATATGGCCTAATTTTTCACGACATTGAGATGGATGTAGTCCTTGGGTAAATAAAGATGGGTTTCAGTCAGGGGTTTGGATATATTATAATATATATATATATTATATATATATATATATATATATAAAATAATATATATATATACTAAAGTAAAATGGGCCTATTATACTTGAGATGTATCCTGTTTTAATAGGAGAACTTATTTACACACACACACACACACAAATATACATACATATATATATATATATATATATATATATATATATATATATATATATATATATATATAGAGAGAGAGAGAGAGAGAGAGAGAGAGAGAGAGAGAGAGAGAGAGAGAGAGAGAATTATTTTTATCAAATATATTATAGGACTATAATAAAATGAAATACTCTGTATTTTTTGTATTTCGATGTGAA
>NC_087220.1:63797551-63863640 GCF_015104395.2 Macrobrachium nipponense
TACTTTTCCAGTTTCATCTTTTAGCTTAATCAGGAATACTTTTTTTTCCAGTTTATGCTGGAATATGGCTGTTTCACTTCCATCTGAAATGGATTCTAATGAATAAACTTTATGGATACTTTGCTGGACTGAGATCAGTGAAAGTCCTGGAATCAGTGACCTCCAATGACCGCTAGATACATCAGCACTTGTGACCATCTATGGGTCGTGGACATGGAATGACAACCCCATCTCAGAAATCAGTACATGGAAACTTGTGACGGACTCAGGGGTCTGGTATTAGTGGCAGTTTTCCAGAATGATATCCAAGAATCCAGGCGGGTAATAGGGAGAAGGATTAGAGTCCAAAGTTTCTTTTGCGATGCAAATGAGGGAAACAGTTCATGAAGAATAATTGGATATAACGAATCAAATCTTTTGCTCAATTGTCAAGTAGAATTAAGGCCCAGAGGAGTAGAATGTTCTGCGTATCGTGCCTGGATTGCGAAAGCTGTCCCCGATACCTGGAACACCTCGAGGGTTTGAAATATAATTAAAAACTTGCTTCTGCTACCAATGCACGCATTCACGCACGAAGAGACTTCGAGACCCCGACCACGATAAAAAAAATCCTTCATTCATGAAGTGAATAACGTTTGAAATTGATGAATGCGAAAAATATAAAGAATAATGATCATTATTTCTGCCGCTCTTCTCCTGGGATCTCGTGAATGATTTAGTAGAATGCCTGAAATTAATTAGTGGGAGAATAATGCTCTTAAGTGATTATATAAGCGGCTTTGTCATTTTGATTTCTAATGGGATATAATTACGTTAATTAAGTTGGCGGATTTTTGTCGTATTAGGAATGAAGATTATTTTGATTTTTTATTTCTTGTTGAGGTGTAACTCGTGTGTGTGTGTATATATATATATATATATATATATATATATAGATATATATATATATAGATGAGAGTTTAGTAAAAAGAAATTCTTGATATTTTAAACTGATCAGTCTATGACCTGTTTTAAATATATTGTGGTAGACTGCCACGTAACACATACAAATATGATGTATTATATCACAAAATGGTGATTGGAATATTTGAAATATTTTGGGGCGAAATACATATGTAAATGCACCAATGAAATGAGACGTAAATAGTGCAGGGTATTTGGGCAATTATGCTAATACCCTGGACATAGGTTGTGGTCACTAATTCTCCCCATATCTTTTTACTTCATTTCTGTTCTCTCCTCCTTCTCCTTTCCCCTTCCCTCCTCTTCCTCCCTCTCCTCCTCCCCCTTCTCTCTCCTCCTCCTTTCCCCTTCCTTCTCCTGTTCCTCCTCTCGTCCTTCACTCTCTCTCTCTCCTCTCACATCTCCTTCCCCCTCTCTTCCGCCCTCCCCTTCCCTCCTCTTCCTCCCTCCCTCATCCTCTTCTCCTCCCCTCCCCCTACCCTCCTCCTCCTCCCTCCCCTTCCTTAGACTGCCGACGGTTCTTGACTTTATTATTATTATTATTATTATTATTATTATTTATTATTATTATTATTATTATTACTTTACAGGTAACTTTAGTTACGTAACAACAGCACGAACAATAAATCAGCACCGCTATCAGTAACAACAACATCAACAAAAGCAACAATAATAACATATAACCACAACAACATTAAACTATAATACCTCTAGTCATATGACTGACATAACCCATTCATTTATTTCTTCGGAATAAACTTTGGTTGGTTTCACCCTTTATAAATAACAAAATCTTATGAATGAGAAACCGGGTGATGTTTATGAATATTTATAAAATTTTTTATTTTATTTTATTTTATATACCTAAGTCTTCTTATTGTTCTTGGCTGCCTATATATAAATATATAAGTATCATAATATATATATATATATATATATATATATATATATATATATATAATTGTATATTATATATATCTATCTGGCTATATATATATAATACATTTATGTATTATAATATATATATATATATATATATATATATATATATATATATATATATATATATATATATATATATATATATATACTCTGTGTGTATGTGTAGTATGGGGTATTTTTTGTCTGTGTATTTAAGTAGTTAGTCCATCCATGTTTAATGAATACTAATATCTGCATATGCATAATCGCATTTCATCTCTTAATCCCGTCTTCTCTTGTCAATGGATTGATTAAGGCATCTTAGTGTTTTGATAATGTTGTATCTAAAAAAAAAAAAAGAATAACCTTCATTTTTTTCTTCTCCTTCCCAATCTAACAGGAATACAATCAGGTAAAGCATCTTTTTTTGCAATATTAAGAAAAAACATTCTTAATTATTAGTCACTAACTTAACCTTGCCTGCTTCGTATTTATATATATGCCCTTCTAGCACGTGACCAGTGTTGCCAACGTAGTTCTTATTTTACTCCATTTTTACACCTACGGTGTTACCATATTAGTGGATGGTTGCTCCTTTCCTTTTTTACCATTACCAATCTGTGTCTTTGTTTACATCACATGATTCTCTTCTCTGATAATGTTGCCATTTTGAGTGGTATAGTTTTTTATATAGTGATATCGTCTGAAATAGCATTTATTTTCACTTGCACAGTTGCTACGTATCTTTTTTTCTGTATTGTTCCTAGCCTGAATTATACAGATATTGAATGTTGCCATATGAAATGGTTTAACCTTTTTCGCGCTGGTGTTGCCATCTTAAGTGGTAAAACTTTGTTTATGCTGGTAACTTGATTGTAGTTTAGTTGCCATTATGATTAGTAGGCCTTTTATGCAAGTGTTGCCACCTGATGTAGTATGATCTTTATAGCAGTGAATAGTGGCACTCTATTTTATGATTTATTATAATGAATTTTGGCACTCTATTTTTTATAGACTTCTCATAGACATCCCTTTCTGCACTATTTGCTGTATTTTTCTTTAGAAATGAAATTATTTAGACTGTAAGGAAATCGAATCTAGTCGCTCCGTTCATAGATTTCACTGATAATAGAACCTTTTAGCATTAATGTATTACTCTCTCTATTGGCATTACGATTAATCGTATCAAGAAGCTAAGGAGGATTGTAAGTTATAGCAAGAACCTTTTGTCTAGAACATTTAATGAAAATAGAGAACAAAATTCGGATGAAAATCATTGGGCAGATGTTCTTGATCTCAATTTCCTAGGATAGAATCATTTCAGATGTGTCAGCAGGAAAGCTTTCAATATATATGATATTAGTTTAGGACCTGCAAAAGGAGTTTAGGAATTATATAAATGCAGCGGTTGTCGAGAGATGGAACAATCCAAAAAGTATACATATATATATATATATATATATTATATATATATATATATATATATATATATATACTATATATATATATATATATATATATATATATATATATATATATATATATATATATATATATATATATATATATATATATGTGAGTGTGTAAATATATATATTGTATGTATGTATGAGTAGTTATTGTGTTCCTAGTCTTCACTGGTAGCATTTCTAGTTTAGTTATAAACTACCTATGAAAGCTGTCTTCCATTGTGCAATATTTGCCTCCAGTGAAATGTGTGCACTATTCCTCAGAATGGAATCTCACCTGTTCAAGTAGACACCCACAACCTTTTTATATGCTGCACTTCCCTCATTACCCTTCTAGGTCAGGTTATAACACGCGTGCCAGAATTGCACCTCATTATTGCATTTTGAGAATTTTGTAACAGCTTTGTAAATCTACACTTATTGCAAATTATTCGGAAACTCAACATTGCGCACCACCTGTTGCAACGGGACATATGCAGCGTACATAATTGAATGTCACAACATTGCACCCGATTTGTTTTTACTGTTATAGATCACTTGTTGCACCTGCAAAACTTGCACCTCAAATGGAGTTAACATTTTTCAAGTTTATATATATATATTTTTCCTAATCGCAAAAGGTAGGCCTATAACATTCTGGTTAAATTAGACCTCATTTGTAGCGAGTCACAGTGCACATATAATGTATTTTAGCAGCGACTTACACATGCAATATTTTTTAGTATGTTGCGACAATCTTCAGTGTTTGTTTTGAATAGGTATAGATGCTTTAGATAAGTCTGCAGTTTGCAAAATAATTGCACATAGTTTCAAGTCCATGATTCTGGCATTTGCATCGTAGAACATTTATTTCAAAACCACTGTGACGTTTGTATTTAATTCTGCTCGAATCTCACTTTAGGTCAGATATTGGTAAGTATTGTAGCTTAATTATAATTGAACAGTTAGAGAGTAAGTAAGTGCGGAGACATCATATTTTGTAGATTATGGTTTACTGTAGATAATATGTAGCTAATACGTAATATACATAAATGCTATTGTTTTCATAAGAGTAAGTGACTGAGGATACACCATATTTTGTAGATTAGAGTTTACTGTAGATAATATGTAGCTAATACGTAAATATACATAAATGCTATTGTTTTCATAAGAGTAAGTGACTGAGGATACACCATATTTTGTAGATTAGAGTTTCCTGTAGTTAATATGTAGCTAATACGTAAATATATATCAATGCTATTGTTATGATAAATGTGGTAAATCGTACATTTAACTACGCTGAATTATCATAAACATATTCACTATTTCAACGCTGATCGCACAAACAGGACTCCGCTTTGATAAACCACAAAAAAAATCATTTTTACTCTTTCTAACTTTTCATCATTCCACCCAACTTACCAAACGTACAGGTATCCATTCATTCATTTTACCTGTAATGAAGCGCACTGGAAATCTACCTCATTTATAGCAGCGTGTGGCATCACCGGTATTATATAGAGCCATTTTTTTCTTCAATTCCGCTTCGAGAGGAAATGCACCACTGAATGATATTCAAGGCTGGAATGCCGTGGAATGTTCCGCGCATGGAATTCGGAATTGGAAATTCCAGGTGCGATCCAGAATAGAGTGGTTCGTCTTCTAGCACCATTTTGAGTTTAATGACTTCGGTCATTAATTATTATAACAGCTTTATTGTTCTAACATAGGTAGATATAGTATGTGAAATCAACAGCCCTCAATACGTCAGAGATCGTCTTGTGCCCAGGTTTGAAGACACTGTACAGAGTTCATCTATGCACCATAATTTCAATCTATTGTTTACTATGATCCTCATCATGTAAACATTTATAATGTACGTATTCGTAATGCTAATATCATGAATTCACTCCTCCATATAACACAGTCGTGTGCATATAGTAGGATAAGATTTGAGAAGGACCCAACCCTAATACTGTTGACGTTACTATTTATTTAATAACAACAAAAACGTATCTGTTAGAGAATCATTCTTAGCGTTTAAAAATAGTTTAAAGAATTCATATAGAGCCGGAGGAAAAACTTACGGGAAACGAAGAAAAAAAAAAAACTGGGAATATATTTGGAGGATGCTTGATAAAGCAGAGAATATGCAAATGCGTTTGAATATACGACCTCCTGCATCTCGTATGCGAAGTGAATCCCCAGTCATGAATCCTGATGCTTCACTGTACAATTAAATCGAATCACCCGGGCATAAAACCCCTTCCCTCCCTCCCCCTCCCTCCTCCCCTCCCCATTACCACCTCCCCTTCCCCCCCCCCACCCCCATTTTCAACAAACCCCCTTTTCCCCTTACTTGTATCCCGTTCCCTTTCCCCCCTCGGCAAAACAATCCGCTGTAAAAGGAAAACGGGGCATTTAAAGAACCAACCCCGTTTCAGTTATGACGCATCATAAACAATTGGCAGATTTATTGCTTGTCGTGTTCCCCAAGACACAAACAATTTGCGAAATTTCCCTCCCCCGCCCCCTCCCGCCACCACCACGCCCCTTTGTGCGTCCAGCCGTGTTAGACTCTCCTAATCCCTCCTCATTCCCCTACCTATTCCCACTCCCCATTCCCCATACCTATTCCCCTCCCCATTCCCCTACCTATTCCCCCTCATCCCTTCCCCACGATAGCCACTTTATTCACATCCTCCCCCCCCCCCCCCAACTTGCAGGATTCCTCCCTTGTCATCAACCTTTCCTGGGCATTTTTACCCCTTAATCTCCACCCACTTCCTTCCCTCACCCACCTTCTTCCCCCTCCCCACCGCAGCGTCTTTTGTTATATTAGGACAAAGCACGCCACCGACAGAGAGAGAGAGAGAGAGAGAGAGAGAGAGAGAGAGAGAGAGAGAGAGAGAGTCACTTTCTCTGATGCACCGCGTAATGACTATGAAAGATGTTCTTCACAGTCTTAGTGAAGGGTGATTCATCGTCTTCCTGGCAGGATAGAATCATATCTTTGTTATCACCGTTTTATTGTGAACGTTTTTGCCACTGGAATCATCATTAACACGTCATCCTAAATTTAGTAACCTTTCCTTTTTTACCTTCTGTCGGTTTTCGTATTCCCACGGCAGCCACAGCCGCAGTGCCATGCAGTGCCAACGTCAGTAACGTTGAAAACGTTTAAGGGGAGGGCACCTTGAAAAACTATTTTAAAGTTGGCACTTCTTGACGCGGCCTTCAGTAGATGCGGTTTTAAACGTTTATAGCTTAAGAACTTAAACGTTGATAGCAGTCAGCGATGCAAACCTAGAGTAAAAATATACAGCGTTTTTTTTTCTATTCGAATAATGATTTGAACGTTTATTGAGGTAATGTCATGAAGTCGTAAAATCTAAATTAAATGAACCGTCCTAATGTTTTCCTTATTTTCTAAAATCTTTTATGATAATAATAATATTAATATTATTATTATTATTATTATTATTGAGAAAAAGATACCCACAGAAATTACTGTGTATAACGTGTTTACATTTATTTTTAATCATTAAAATGTGAAGTAATTATAAGTAAACACGTTATACACTAATCTTTTTCAATTTTTTCTCTTCAGAAGAAAATTGAAATAAGCTTTTTGCTTACTTATTATTATTATTATTATTATTATTATATTATTATTATTATTATTATTATTATTATTTATTATTATTATTATTATTATTATTATGGAAAAATGGAGTATCCACAATAATATCTGTTTGAATCTTGTTATTTAAAATACAAAGCAGACATATTATCGTTTATTTACTTTTTCCATTTTATTTTATTAACTCATTTGATTATGAGTTTTCTTTGAATTATTATTTATTATTTTTATTATTATTATTATTATTATTATTATTATTATTATTATTGATTACTTATTATTATTATGATTATGATTATTATTATTATTATTATTATTTTATTATTATTATTATTATTATTATTATTATTATTATTAGATTGGTCAGAGGATGAAACCTCTTCTTATGAAACCAGCCGAAAGGAGCCATTGACTTGAATTTCAAGCTTCCAACGAATATGGTGTCCATTGGAATGAAATAACAGAAGATGATAAATGCAGAAAGAAGAGATCAGTTGTTAGGAAGCATAAAATATAAAATAATTTAATAAATAGATAAAAATGGAAGTCATATTGAAATGCAAGGAAAATTATTTTAGGGTAGAGATCAATTTGCACGACGTCTTCAGGGAGAAGTTGAAGAGAGAGAAATGCGAGTCAAACTTAAGAACAAACACGAAACGACTGATGTTCAAGTAGGCGGTCCCATGCGGGTGCAGTGCAACATTATGTAGTATAAATATTTACAATGTAAACACCTTGTTTTCGCAAACAATCAAGGACATCAAATAGCCTAGCCTGTGGCAACATAGCAAGGAAAGCCTAACTTGTTGCAAGCGTAGCTAGCATTTTAAAAGTGCATGGACTTAATGTAATTATGATTTATTTGCAACGCAAATATGTTCTTCGCACTTTCATGAAATGCAGGCTTAGAAGGAGAGTGTGGGTGTTTTTATGAGCGTTTGAATTGGACTGAATGAATTAACGATATGTTTGTTACATAAATATGTTCATTACATGTTTATAAAGATGTATTTCGGTTAATATTAAAACTGCCATTAAAACTGAATGATTGTTACTTTAACCAATTTCATAAAATAGTGTCGAATCGCTAAGCATTTCTCTTTTAAACATTCACGAAAGTTTGAACGCAAAATCTACCAGATTCGGTGGTTCTGAGTCCACGTTACGCAGTAGGGCTTTGCAGCCAAATGACACGACAGGACTTGAGATGTTTGTTTATATTTGATGAAGAGAAACTGTGAGTTACGACAGTTTGAGAAACATTAGGAATCGGTGTAGACTGACAAGTAAAACTGATTTGAACTTATATATACCTTCATTAAAAAGTAAATAAACTGAATGATAACTCGTGAATAGATAAATAAATCAATTAATTCATTAAAACTACACAAATTCAAAATAAGCATAAACAAAAATGAAACAAATAAAAAGATACAAATAGCGAACGAACCAACACATGCAAATGCCGGGGAAGAAATCTCGGAAAAAGGCAACGCCCGAGGGGCACCATTGCCCCACCATTCAATCCCAGTGTATTCTGAAAATATGGAAAGTGACAAGGGAAAGAAAAAAAAAGAAAAAAATAAAACGTTTGCCAAGGGAAAAAACGTTTTAGTTCCTCCCCCCCCAACCAATATTCAAAAGGATTTTAAATTATTTGATGGAAACGAGACTTTGGAGTGGCAAGTGGCCTCACGAGTTTCATGCATGGCAGAGCGTTCTCTCTCTCTCTCTCTCTCTCTCTCTCTCTCTCTCTCTCTCTCTCCTCTCTCTCCATTCAAAATCCCCGTGATGTACATATCGCAAAATTGAAAGTGATATACAAGTATCTCTCTCTCTCTCTCTCTCTCTCTCTCTCTCTCTCTCTCTCTCTCTCTCTCTCTCCAAAGTCCCCGTGTTGCACAAATTGCGAAAGTGAAGGCGATGTATTTTTATCATAAAAGCTTCATTCGTATTTTGTCTTGAATACGAATCAGTTGACTGTATAAAAAAACAATAAATTGAACATTTCTTTTGCCTATGAAATATATTAAATATTTTTATTACGTGTTATGTCAGATGTAGAATGAAATTCGAATAATTATTCAATCCTATGGTCTGGTTTTGGTACTAGTGACCCCTGGTCAACGACAGCCCTATTGATAAAATGAGACCGAAAATCTACAATCAACAACAGTTACTGACGAGTAACTGATGTTATTGTCAAGATAAAAGAGGCGTTCAATGAAAGCCTTCGGGTGATGCTCACATTGTGATGGTCTCTCTGCACACTTGTCCTTGACGCTTAGGGAAGGAGAGACGATAAAGCAAGAGAGAAAATAAGACTAAGGTTAACTTGTTTTTTTGAAGTTACACACTGCAGCACCACTTGGAATGGTTCGAGGGTTTACATCACCTCTGTATAAACAGTGGTTATCAACAACTTGCCTTTGTTCAGAGGACAGATATATGCGTTTGTTTATTTTGTGTCTATAGATATAAAAACAAGAACAGGTAAAACGTACTATGTATATGAATACCACTAAACTAATGAGTTACCTGACCAATATGACGTTTTGTATCAAAACTTACCAGTGATTCCGAGATTGATATCTGCCGTGAGGTATGTCGTGAATTGTCACCACCTTTAAACGGAGCGAAATATATGAGAGAGAGACTTTACATTTGATCTGGATATTCCTCAACCTCTCTCGTCAAACGAGCGATGTCGGTTGGGGGAAACGGCTCCATAACTCTACGGGAACGTCCCATAAAACTTCACTATAAAGTGTCAAGGACCATTTTGACCCGGAATGGGCCACCGGTTCGCCATTCGTATTTCAGCTGCGTGATTTATGTCCTCGAATGTGACGGCTTCACAGTTTATCATGAAATATGTTGCTCGTTTATGGGTACATCATGATGTGATGGTTTATTATCTATATTCATGAAGGGGCATTTATTTTCTTTGTTCGTGAAGGTACATCATGATGTGATGTTCTTTTATTTTCTGTATTGACGAAGGTACATCATGATGTGATTTTTAATTTCTATATTCACGAAGGTACATCGTATTGTGATGTTTCATTTTCTACATTCACGAAGGTACATCGTCATGTGATGTTCACGAAGGTACATCGTATTGTGATGTTTCATTTTCTATGTTTGCGAAGGTACATCATGATGTGATGTTATTTTTCTATGTTTACGAAGGTACATCATGATGTGATTTATATTTTCTATATTCACGAAAGTACATCATGATGTGATTTATATTTTCTATATTCACGAAGGTACATCATGGTGTGATTTGCATATTCTATATTCACGAAGGTACATCATGATTTGATTTATATTTTCAATATTCGTGAAGGTACATCATGATGTGATGTTATTTTCTATGTTTACGAAGGTACATCATGATGTGATTTGCATATTTCTATATTCACGAAGGTACATCATGATTTGATTTATATTTTCAATATTCGTGAAGGTACATCATGATGTGAGGTTTCATTTTCTGTATTCATGAAGTTACATCATAATGTGTGGTTTCATGTTCTACATTCATGAAAGTAGTACATCATAAAGTGATACTTGATTTTGTTTTTATTTGAAAATAATAGCAACACTCCCCTTGTGACATTGCCGGGTATTTGTAACGCCAGATAACTTACCTCTCTGGACACAAGCGAAATTCATTCATGATGAACTTGGGAACATTTAACGTAGCATGAGAAGTATTTATTACTGCTTGCATTCAACCATGCTTATTGCATCACATCTACGCTTCATTCTTAGCATTTAAATATTTGTGCAACACTTTTTCACTCTTACGTTGTTCTTGATTTCAGACCAAAATCACTCTTACGTTGTTCTTGATTTCAGACCAAAATCACTCTTACGTTATCCTTGATTTCATACCAAAATAACTCTTACATTGTCCTTGATTTAAAACCAAAATGAATTAGCATATTTGCGGTCGTATTTTTTTTTATACTGCCCAAGTTAGAACGTTTTCATTCATTTCATAAAAAATTGTTTACCGTCGTAATTCTCGTATTATGATGTAATAAAGAAAAAAAGTTTCCATTCATTTAACAATAGGTCCGCTGCACAGGAAACTTTTCTGAAAATATAAATTTCACCTCATTTACATAATTTCTTTAATAAGAAGGAATTTTGAGTCGGTATTCATTCGGTCTGAAAAACGTTCCAGGGTACTAAAATTTCATTTTACAACATGTTTACACGACCACGTCCCAACAAGGACAACCTTTTTTGGGAAAAAATATTAATCCTCATCGTGTATACAAATGAAGGAAACTTTTCCATTTGAGTTTTATGCCAAAACGTTTAGACGTTTTTTGAAGAGGAAAATATCTCAATTTACAATAATAATAATAATAAAATGGAGACTGTCTTTTGAACACCCAATCAGTGTTGGAAAACATTCGCTCGAATGTCTCTCGGAACAACAACAACAACATCAACAACAACAATAACAACAACAACAACAACAACAACACTCAGTACTTATAACGTTCTAAAGGTGGAAAAATCCTCACGTTGAAAAATTTTCAGCTCATTTAGATAAGATGAAAACTACCGTAGATTTTTCTCTCTCAGAAAATGGGTCTAGTGAGACAAAAACACAAAAAACATCTGGAGGAGGAGGACCCCTTCCCCCTCTCCAGGGCACCTACCCCCCCCCTACCCGATACCCATGAAGGGGATCACCCCTTCCCCCTTCCAAATAAGGTAAGGCACACACCCCCTCCCCCCCGGGGGCACCCCAATCCCAAATTTCTCGAAGGATTAAATAGAACACAACTTAGTTCCCCTCTCGCTCCCTTTCCCCTCCCCTCCCCCTCTCCCCCTCTCCCCCTCCCCCTCCCTTCCCCCTTCCCCTCCTTGTTACGGAATATATAAAGATCTTCATCTTAGTAGTTATCCGGACCTCGAAAAGGAATAAAAAACGAATTTAAAAAAAAAGAGAATCCTTTGCATATAGGCCAGGGAAAGAGGCCTTTGTGGCTGGAGAATCCTGTTTGTTTAGGCCTTCGAACGGAGATGGGCTCTCTCTCTCTCTCTCTCTCTCTCTCTCTCTCTCTCTCTCTCTCTCTCTCTCTCTCTCTCTCTCTCTCTCTCTCAGTTCTGCATTTTTAATAAACATTATTATGAGCTGGGGAGAATGAATGGCATAAACTGCTTAGAAAATAGAGCACATACAGTGTTATACTGTAGGTGTGTGTGTGAGTGCGCGGAACTGATAAATACATACGTACGTATGTGCGTTCATACGTACATTAACCGAGGATGAACTGCGACTGGGAAAGATACAGACCAGAACCCTCTGAGTATAATTTATTTTTCATAATATAATTAATGCAGCTTGCATGGGGACACGAATGACCCTGGGTTTAATTTAGCGTTGAATTATGAGGACGCTCTTTCTATTTCCGCTGCTGTATTGCACCCCCTTCAGCTCTCTCTCTCTCTCTCTCTCTCTCTCTCTCTCTCTCTCTCTCTCTCTCTCTCTCTCTCTCTCTCTCTCTCTCAAAAAGCTTATACATTTCAATTACGCCAGATCAGCTATCGCCGCTTTAGCACAAAAAAAATCGTGATTGTAATTCCATCTCATTGAAAATTCATATCTCATCAAAATTTTTATACAGTTGTGATAATCTACGTTGATTTGAATAGTATCCAAAAAATTGTTATATACCGGGATTGGAGTAAAGGATAATCACTATAGCTAAATAAAAGCCTTGTTTATTTACTGCAACAACGGCAGAAAATGAAAGGTAAATCACAATAAAAAGTTCTTGAAACGTAAACTGAATCAACTGTGACTTGTTTCCAAAAATGAATCATATCTGACCTCTTTCTAGAAAAAATTAATCATATCTGACCTGTGTCCAAAAAAAATGAATCAATCCCCTCTGACTTGTTTGCAACAAATTAATAATTTCAGATCTTATAAAAGAATGAATCATCTCTGATATATTTCGAAAAAATCAATCATCTCTGACCTATTTCGAAAAAAATGAATGATTACCGACCTATTTCGAAAACAATTAATCATTTCTGACCTGTTTGCATCAAAATTGATAATTTCTGACCTGTTTAAAAAATGAACATCCATCTCTGACCTAATTCGAACAAACATTAATTATCTCTGACTTATTTGGAAAAAAATGAATAAACTCTGACCTGTTACAGGAAAAAATGAATCATCTCACCTATTTCGAAAAAAATGATTCATCATTGACCTGTTTGAAACAAATTAATCATTTCTGATCACATAAGAAAATGAATCATCTGACATATTTCGTAAAAAAATGAATCTTCGACCTATTTCGAAAAAACTAATCATCTTTGACCTATTTCGGAAAAAAAGGAATCATCTCTGACCTATTTCGAAAAAAAAAAATCGCCTCTGACCTATTTCGAAAATAATGAATCAACTCTGACCTATTTCGAAGATAATTAATCAACTTTGACCTATTTCGAAAAAAATGAATCATCTCTGACCTATTTCGAAAAAAACGAATCAACTCTGACCTATTTTCGAAAAAAAGAATCATCTCTGACCTATTTCGAAAAAAACTAATCAACTCGCTGACCTAATCGAAAAAAATTAATAATCTCTGACCTATTTCGAAAAAAAGAATCATCTCTGACCTATTTCGAAAAAAACTAATCAACTCTGACCTATTTTCGAAAAAATGAATCATCTCTGACCTATTTCGAAAAAACGAAACAACTCTGACCTATTTTCGAAAAAAAAAAGAATCATCTCTGACGTATTTCGAAAAAAATAAATCAACTCTGACCTGTTACAGAAAAAAAAATCGTAGCCCTGTTTCGAACTCGCCTTTTGTATATGAGGTGTCCTTCCGAAGTCCCACTCCCGAATTGCTTTTGCATATCAGCCACCGAAAGTCCTATTTTGGAATTTTTTTGACCCCTCGGGAGAAACGGCTTCCAATTCCGCCTTTCGAAATTCATGGGGGCCGGGGCTTGGGTTGTTGTGGGGGGGGGTGGGGGGGGGGGGCGGATTTCGTGTGTTTTCCTTTTCGTCGTGACTTTTGTTATTTTTGGCAATAAAGAAATGGTTCCTTGTTTGGAAAGAATAAACGAGTTTTTTTAAGAAAATAATTTTTTATTTTTACATTTTGGGAAGAAAAAATATTTCCTTGTTTGACAAGGAATAAATGAGTTTTTGTATCGTTGTTTACTATATTTAAAAAATATATTTCCTTGTTTCTGAGAGAATATATATTGGTTTTTGTATTGTTATTGGCTTTGTTTTTAAAAGAAAAAAAATTCATTGTTTGGGAGAGATTGAAATGGTTTCTGTTTTTTTTTTTTATTTTATTTCTTAGTTTTTGGAAGAAAAATTATTTCCTTGTTTGGGAGATAATGAAATGGTTTCTGTTTTTTTTTTTTTTTTTAAGAGAAAATTTTTTCCTTGTTTGGAAAGATTTAAATGGTATCAGTTTTGTCATCTTTATTATTATCTTTATTTTCATTTAATCTAGAAGTATAGTCTTAAGAGTTTTATTATCGTGCACTGGCAGCCCATGGGTTAACATTGCGTCCGATTTCTTAACTGCATGTAGGTTGCCAGGGCTTGATAATGGAGAACATTATTCTCACGGTAAGTGGCTGTAGATATTATTACTACAATGAGGTTATTATTTTATGATTTTATTCATTCTTATTTAGCCATTTTATTTAATTACCCCCCCCCCCCCAGCAAATCGAAGCCCCCTTCCCACCAACCCCCCCTAATCATTTCAGTTCAAACCCCAGGAAGTTATTCTTCTCCCCTTCCCTCCTCCAATCCCCCCCCCTTTACAGCCTTTCGGCACAGCTGCTGATTGAGTTATTCCCGATTTGCTGAGTGCAGCATTTGCGGCTGTCGTCAGCTGAGTTCTCTTCTTCTTCTTCTTCTTCTTCTTCTTCTTCCCTTTGCAGTCAAAATTTCAAGCCTCGTGCTGCTTTGCAATTCTAATGAGCTTTTATGATTTCTCCTCTCTCTCTCTCTCTCTCTCTCTCTCTCCTCTCTCTCTCTCTCTCTCTGTATGTTCCACTCGCAGTTTTATTCTTCCGTAAATTGTCTTCTTTTTTTTTGTTACCCAAAATCGTCGTTTTTCCTAAAATAGTCGTTTTTTTTTTTTTTTTCCGTTACCTAAAATCGTAGTTTTTTTTGTTTTTTTTTTGTTACCTAAAATCGTTTTTTTTTTCTTACCCAAAATCGTCGTTTTCTCGCTACCTAAAATCGTCGTATTTTTCGTTACCTACAATCGTCTTTTTTCTTTTTTACCCAAAATCGTCGGTTTTTCGTTACCTAAATCATCGTTTTTTCCTACTCAAAATTGTTTTTTCTGCGTTACCTAAAATCGTCGTTTTTTGGTTCCCTGAAATCGTCGTTTTCTCCTAAATTCGTCGTTTTTTCGTTACCTGAAATCGTCGTTTTTTCGCTACGTAAACTCGGTTTTTTTTTTTCACCTAAAGTCGTCGTTTTTTCTCCTAAAATCGTCGTTTCTTTTTTCTCTGCCTTAAATCGTGTTTTTTCCTTATTTTTTTTTTTTTTTACCTGAAACAATTTTTTTCTGTTTTCAACCTAAAGTTTTGTACCTTAATTCGTCGTTTTTATATGTTATTCTACCTAAATTATTTTTTTACCTAAAATAGTCGTTTTTTCTGTTTTTGTACCTAAATAATTTTTGTAACCTAAAATATCTTTTTTTGTTATCTACTAAATTTTTTTATTTTTTTAACCTAAATATTCTTTTTTTTTTCGTTTTTGGCACCTTAAATATTTTTGTAACCTAAAATTCTTTTTTTGTTATCTACTTAAATTTTGTTTAACTTCAAAATCGTTTATATATATAATATATATAGTATATATATATATAGATATATATATTATATATATATTATATTATATATATATAGTATATTATATATATATATATATATATATTTTGTTTTTTTTTTTTTTTTTAATGTATCTACCTATTTTTTTTTTTTTTTTTTTTAAACCTAAAACCGTCAATATGAACATAAACACTTGATGAATAAGCTCAAATGTATAATTTATCAGTAATTTGGTTGCATTATTGGGAAATCTGCATTTTGATGACTCTCTCTCTCTCTCTCTCTCTCTCTCTCTCTCTCTCTCTCTCTCTCTCTCTCTCTCTCTCTCTCTCTCTCTCTCTCTCTCATTAGCAAAGCAATACCTCATTTGTCCAATCTTCTGTCGTGTACGAGTTTATAAAATAAATTGTTCACATTCTGCACTGAGTTATTCATGTCATCAGTACTGAAAGCATTCGCCTTGCCCCGTTACAGAGATCATTTGGACGTAGTTGAGAGTATTGCTGACCTGTAGAGAACATTCCTACCCAGTGGTATGTATTGGGATAAGGTCAGAGATCATTTCGACCCATTTGAGAATACTGGGATCCGATAGAGATAATTGAGTCTTAGATTAGGGTACTGGAAGATGGTTGATAATAATAATAATAATAATGTTCTAAGAGGTCCACAATATTTTTTGGACTGAAGATGAACCCAGGGAAGGGTTCGAAAGCTTTTTGTAGTTTTAAAATTATACACGAACTCGCAACATTTTTTTATTATTGTGGACCCCTTAGAACATTATATATACTCTCGCGATAGAGAGTTTTTCCCAAATAATAATAATAATAATAATAATAATAATAATAATAATAATAATAATAATATTTTAAACTTGCCTTTAGCTTGAGAATAATATAAATTGGATGGCCACACCCCTACAATAGCAAGCGGAGAGAGAGAGAGAGAGAGAGAGAGAGAGAGAGAGAGAGAGAGAGAGAGAGAGAGAGAGAGAGGGTGGGGGGTGGCGTGAAATCGGGGGAAAGAGACTGTTGGACCAGGATGTTCTAATCTCATCATCGTGTCTCTAAATCTCACGGGATGTCCCGCTGACCTGGTTAGGACACCTTGCGCGTGCGCGCTCTCTCTCTCTCTCTCTCATTGCAGTCCCTGTCTTCGTAATGCATTTAGAAACTTTTCAAGTGAAATTTGTGCCTCTCGGTTTTCGTAAGCCTGACGTCATTCTCTCTCTCTCTCTCTCTCTCTCTCTCTCTCTCTCTCTCTCTCTCTCTCTCTCTCTAGCTTTCCTCTCAATTCATTGTGCTCTTGTCAAAGTTGATTGTGGCGTTCTCTCTCTCTGCTCTCTCTCTCTCTCTCTCTCTCTCTCTCTCTCTCTCTCTCTCTCTCTTTGTAGCTCTTCGCAGGAACTGGAAGGTGTGACACTTTTTATGAGTACTTTCCTCTCTCTCTCTCTCTCTCTCTCTCTTCTCTCTCTCTCTCTCTCTCTCTCTCCATCTTAAACCGTGTTTTTGTTTTGCTTGCATCCCCAACTTTAACGACAAAAATAACATGTTTGTTTTTTAAGTGTCTCCTGTTTGTTCGTCTGTTATCGTGTTTGTGTTGGACGTGCTGCTTGTTTGTGCTGGT
Source organism: Macrobrachium nipponense (assembly GCF_015104395.2). Taxonomy (NCBI): domain Eukaryota; kingdom Metazoa; phylum Arthropoda; class Malacostraca; order Decapoda; family Palaemonidae; genus Macrobrachium; species Macrobrachium nipponense. The sequence continues at coordinate 63,815,030 of NC_087220.1, forward strand.
AATTAATGTCCGTAATTACTCTCGGCTGTTTTTAGTCACCCTGTAATTGTTGTGATCTCTTGACGTGACGTGGTTTGAGGGCCTGTTTTTCCCCTCTGGATATCCTGAGAGAGAGAGAGAGAGAGAGAGAGAGAGAGAGAGAGAGAGAGAAGAGAGGGGGGGTTTGTCGGATATTCTATAACGCATTAAACGTAGAGAAATTAGATATAATTTATAATAAATATCAGAGAAAAGAAGTGTGTGGAGAGAGAGAGAGAGAGACCTTACAGACCTTACATCTTGTTCGGGTTGCCCCAGGTCCCTCAGTAGTGAGGCACCTCTAATGTCTACCAGAGAGTTGCTAGTACATCTTCCGTATATTTTGCATCTTCCAATCTTGGATGGTCTGGGATGCAGTTTAGATATTTGTCGAGCTTATTCTTAAACACATCTACGCTCACTCCTGATATATTCCTCAGATGAGCTGGCAACGCATTGAATAGACGCTGCATTATCGATGCTGGTGCGTAGTGGATTAATGTCCTGTGTGCTTTCCTTATTTTCATGGTATAGTTTTGGGCACTATTAATCTACCTCTGCTTGCTCTTTCTGATATTTTTAGTTCCATGATATTTTCTGCTATTCCTTCTATCTGTTTCCATGCCTGAATTATCATGTAGCGTTCTCTTCTCCTTTCTAGACTATATAATTTTAAGGAATTGTAGTCTTTCTTCCCAGTAGTCTAGGTCCCTTAACTTCTTCTATTCTAGCTGTAAAGGACCTTTGTACACTCTCTATTTGTGCAATATCCTTTTGATAGTGTGGGTACCATATCATATTGCAATATTCAAGTGGACTACGAACATATGTTTTATAAAGCATAATCATGTGTTCAGCTTTTCTTGTTTTGAAGTGCCGTAACAACATTCCCATTTTTGCTTTACATTTTGCCAACAGAGTTGCTATTTGATCATTGCATAACATGTTCCTATTCATCATCACACCAAGGTCTTTAACTGCTTCCTTATTTGTGATGGTCTCATTATTAGGTCCCTTATATGCATATAGCTTTCTTTCTCTGTCTCCATAATTTATTGATTCAAATTTATCAGAGTTAAATACCATCCTATTTACCTCTGCCCAATCATATACTTTGTTAAGGTCTCTTTGTAGAGCGTTCCTATCTTCATCACAAGTAATTTCTCTACTTATTCTTGTGTCATCTGCGAACTACTCACTACCGAATCCTTCACATTATTGTCTATGTCTTCATCATAATCCAAACAAAGCAGAGAGAGAGAGAGAGAAGATGAACTGATAGCCGATATATAATTTTTTGAATTTATTTAAAAGTTTAAAGGAGAAATTAGATGAAAAAATAAAGAACATTACTTGACTTGAAAACAGTATACTTTGACAAGTGTATTGAAAAACCCTAAGGAAAGGATAATCCCTTTACCTACTTGTGAGGGCTTTTCCATAGCCTCAAATACCCTCCTCCTCCTCCTCCTCCTCCTCCTCCTCCAGACGAGAGCACGAGAAGGTGAAAAATAAGAAAATGAGAGTAAAGACAGAACGATGATTTGCCTGGAACCAACGATTTCTTCCTTGTGGATCAGTTTTCGGAGCGAAGCAGATATTCGGCTATCAATTTTCACCCTTGGGGGTCCCAGTCTTCGTGAGAGAGAGAGAGAGAGAGAGAGAGAGAGAGAGAGAGAGAGAGAGAGAGAGAGAGAGAGTTGGAGGTTATTTTGCCAGATGGATGGAGAGATAGAGAGGAGAGAGAGCGGAGGAGGAGGGCGCTCTGGTTATTTTTGCATATTAGATGGTTTCGAGGGAGAAAAGTGCTAAAGGGCTGCTCTACGAGCAAGAGCCCGTGCTGGCATAAGGCCAGCTTAATCGCAAACAACAACAACGGGAGAAAGTGTGGGAGAGAGGAGAGAGAGAGAGAGAGGGAGAGCGAGAGAGAGAGAGTAGAGAGAGAGAGAGAGAGAGAGAGAGAGAGAGAGAGAGAGAGAGAGAGAAAGGAGACGGAAAGGAAAAGAAAGAGCGTGACAGATAGGTAGAGAAAGATATATATATATATATATATATATATGTGTGTGTGTGTGTGTGTGTGTGTGTGTGTGTGTGTGTGTGTGTGTGTGTGTGTATCTTAGACTTGTAGTCCAGTGGTTAGGATGCTTATTCCTCACCAACGTGGGGCTACCTGTATTCTCCGGATACATAATGAATAAGGCATCATACATATACTGCGTACTTTACGAGATATATATGGATACACGAACATACGATCCATAATTCAATTCGGATACATGGCGCAAAAAAAAAAAACAATACATAAAACAAACCCGAGTATCACGCAAAGATCGGGTAATATACATAAGCGGACGAAATACATTCATACATTTCCAACATTTTCGTATTTTCTCTCTCCCCAGCGAATTGTAATCGGCTCAGAAAATTGTACATTTTTGCTACTTATTTTTTTATTTATTTTCAGAACGAGATTTTTTTTTATTTGTGAATCTTTGCTGTGGCGAATATAAAAAGGGTTTTTGTTGGTTTATTATTTATAATATTGTTTTTATATTAGTTTGATTACGATGCTTTGGTTTATTTGAGAGAGAGAGAGAGAGAGAGAGAGAGAGAGAGAGACTAAAGTAACTCCTCTCGAACACCCAAATCAAAAGAGAGGGAAAACAGTCCTCTCTCTCTCTCTCTCTCTCTCAAACCATCCCACTTTAAAAAAATATTTCAAAAACATTAAACAAAACTTCAGTGTGTCTTTTTCCACGCGAGAACAAAGCACAAAGCATCAGCATCGCCACATGACTCAAACGAGCCATTCTCCCACGAAGAAGAAGAAGAAGAAGAAGAAGAAGAAGAAGAAGAAGAAGAAGAAGAAGAAGAAGAAGAAGCAGCCTCACGATGGTAACTCTTGGTCTAGGTCAATAGCAAGGTCGAGGGAGATAACAGAATACCCACTGGCGGCGTCTCTCGTCTTTAAAACAATACGCCTCGTTGGTGGTTCTTTTTGCTCAACCCTTTCTCATTCCTCCCTTTCGCTCCTCATTCTCTATCACGTTCTCCTCCTCCTCTCCTCCTCCTCCTCCTCCTCCTCCTCACCTCCTCCTCCTCCTCCTCCTCCTCCTCCTCCTCTCTTCTTTATGTCATACATTCTTGTCCTGTTCCTCTCTTCTTTCTCTCTCACACTCTTCTCCTCATCATCATCCTCGTCCTCCTCTTTCTCTCCAAGATTCCTCCTCCTCCTCCTCCTCCTCTCATCCTCTCCTTTTAATCATTCCTGTATGATAACCACCTCTTCCTGGTTTTCAAAGATCGCACGAAACGTATTGTTTCCTGAAATACCAAAGCTTATTGTCTTCTAGAATACCAAAGCTTTTTGTTTTCTGAAATACCAGAGTTTATTGTCTTCTGAAATAACAAAGCTTATTATTTTCTGAAATACCAAAGTTTATTGTTTTCTGAAATACCAAAGCTTATGGTTTTCTGAAACACCAAAGCTAATTGTTTTCTGAAATACCAAAGCTTATTATTTTCTGAAATACCAAAGCTTATTTTTTTTTCTGATACAAAGCTTCCAGCTTGTTTTCCTGAAATACCAGAGCTATTGTTTATTTGAAATACCAAAGCTTTATTGTTTTTTGTTTTTTGAAACACCCAAAACTAATTGTTTTTTCTGAAATACCAAAGCTTATTAGTTTCTGAAATACCAAACGTCCTCTGGGCCTTAAGATACCAGGAGACTATTGTAATCTCAAAGACCAAGTGATTCTTGTACTTTAAAAGGAAATAGTCATTATATTTTGTAATTGACCAAAGGTTCACTGCCTTTGGTATTTTAGAAGTTCATATGAAGCTAAGTAAAATACGTTATTAGTTATTTTTTTATTTTGAAATTCATCGAATGATTAGGGGAGTAGTCGTTTAAAAATACATTGCTTCAGTTTCAATTTAGTTTTGATGCAAAATGTACTATATGATACTATATATATAAGTAGGGTAGAGTGGGGTAAAAGGTCTCCGTGAGGTAAAGGCCGCCCCACCCCCCTATTTTCTTGGTTATTGTATATCTTAGTGATCAGTGCAGCAACACCATCTGCCTGAAGTTTTCTGCACCAAACAGCTAGGGATTACTAGAATGGGAAACAGCCAGCACGCATTTTTCTTCTTTGGACACATTTCATGTAAGTATGCGCGCTATATCACGGATATCCTGTACGGACATCTTGTCAGTTAAGTCAGTACTTTAACTGCAGATACTTTAAATGAGAACTAAGCAATATCTTGCACTGCAATCCAGACTTGAAACTTAATTGGGGTACAGGTGGAGTTTGTTTCTTTAAAAAAATGGCATGTGGGGTAAAAGCCCCACCACGCTTTGGAGCAAGAAGCCCAAGTGGGGGCTTTTTACCCCTTCTGATTAGTTGGACGTGTAACCAGGGGTGAAAGAGGACACGCTACAACTTATTTGTGAAATGAATGCGGCTGTAGTTTATCTTCCTCCTATATTTATATTTGCCCATAAAAGGATGACTCCACTACCTATGATCGGCAGGCCACCTGGATCAATTGGTAGATGCACAGCAAATGGATGGTCTGATGTTGATTTGTTTCGTAGATTGGCTACATCACTATGTTAAAATTGTTTAGCCCAGTCGAAGAGAAAAGCCCATTACAATTCCAGATGGCCACCAAAGTCACAAGACTTCAGCCAGAGAGTATGGAGTAATGTGATGGAAATTAGTCTACTTTTTTTTACTTGTGTCATTCTTATTCTTATGTGAAATTTATCCTTTATTGCTTTTATTTGTGGTATTCTTGGTGCTATATAAAGAAAGTAAATTTATTTCTTATTGTGCTGTTACAGCTGTTATGTAAAGGAAGTATCAATTTATTTTACACTTTTGCTAATTTCAGTTCATATGAATACCAAAAAGTTCATAGGTTTTACAAGAAACTAAGAATTCCATGAATAATTACTGCATATTTTTAAACATTATTCTTGAATATTTTTATGTGGAAGGTTGATTTTTTTTATATTTATCAAAAATAGACGTCTATTTTTCAATGTAAATGGTTGTTTTCATGAAGTACCACAATGTCTTAGGTATGGGGCAAAAAGCCCCCACCCTGGGCTTCTTTTCCCACCCATGGGGTAAAAGACCCCCTTTGTTCGTATTGTTTAGGTCATGTTTTTACTATCCTAAATTGCTAACAGCTTCTCATGATTATGATCGTTGATACACCAATAACATAGCTTTCTAGAAATATCTCTTATTAGATCAATAGCTGCAATACTGTAGACAATACAAGCATTTCTCCTTAAGGGGGGCTTCTTACCCCACTCTCCCCCATACTTTTTTTATTATTATTATTATTATATATATATAATATATATAATATATATATATATATATATATATATATATATATATATATATATATTTAAATTACATCCACGGAAAAAAGTAGAAATACTGACCTAGACCAAGGTGTAGCCCTCATCAGACTCTCTCTCTCTCTCTCTCTCTCTCTCTCTCTCTCTCTCTCTCTCATCTCTCTCATCATCTCTCTCTCTCTCATCTCTCTCTTTTGTGCCACTACTAGGATCTCCCTACTTCATTCTCTTTGCTCTCTCCGTTTGCATTCAGATGAGTGTTTGAGAGTTAGCTATATATATATATATATATATATATATATATATATATATATATATATGATGGTGTGTGTGTGTGTGTGTGTGTGTGTGTGTGTGTGTGTGTGTGTGTATAATACTGCGTGTTTCTGGTTTTACTGTTTTGTTCCACTGTGTTGTCTTATTAATTTTGTCTGGGGGGGGGGTGGGGGATTTAAAGAATATATTTAAGTTCCGTCGTTGCTGGATTTTGAAGTAATAACAACTTTGAGTTTTAATTTGTTTTCATTTCGTGTTATTTTTTTTTTTTGAATATATATAGATATATATATATATATATATATATATATATATATAGATATATATATATATATATATATATATAATGCAGTGTTCCCGCCTCAGGAACTGAGCTTGATTACAACTGTTGTATTTCCTTTCTACTTCGTTGTTCCTTGTGGCAGACATATATAAAAAAACTGACATGACCAAAGTTTTTGTCTTTGTGCTCTCTCTCTCTCTCTCTCTCTCTCTCTCTCTCGTCTTCGTTTCGTCGTATCCGCTTAAGCTCTCACCCCATTTTCTCTTCGATCTTTAAAAGGGTCGTGTGTGGTGGTGGTGTTGTTAGTACCGGGGTAGGGAGAGAGGGGAAGGGGGAACTCGGAGTGTTGTCATTGTTGTATTTTTTTAGTTATTGTTGTTTGTTTAGACTTGAGTGACGTCATCGGATATATATATATATATATATATATATATATATATATATATATATAGTATATATATATATATCTATAATATAAACGTTATAAACTCTTGCGATGCATTTATCACTGCTATTTCGTAACGTTAAATTTCATTCATTCATTTATTCATTGACGTCAGGCGATATTTTTATGGTATCCAAGGAAGCTTTTTGTTTTCAAAATTATGCAAATAAAGAGTACTGTTGTTATTATTATTATTATTATTATTATTATTATTATTATTATTATTATTATTATTATTATTACATTCACCTGATTTGGGTTAGACATTACCTGTTAACATCTGTAAACTAAAATGATTTTATTTCAAATATACAATCACATATAAAAGGTCAGACTGTGGAACAATATTTTATGCTTTTAAAGGTGATGTTTCAGGAAATTAATTTTACGTAAGCTTTTCTTATTTATATATGTATATATTTATTTGTGTATTTATATAATTAGATACTTGGTTATTCTTTTATTTACTAGTTTATTTATTTTATTTATTATGTTACATTTCGTTTGGCAGGCGATGACAAACTTCCATCTTTTTCTTGATTCTTAGTTTTCCTGAAGAGTTTTTTTATCTGTACCTCAAATGCTCTCTCTCTCTCTCTCTCTCTCTCTCTCTCTCTCTCTCTCTGCTCTCTACTCTCTCTCTCTCTCTCTCTCTCTCTCATCAAGCCACGGTGCATGTAGATTATATACTAAACATCATCTGTCAACAATGAATTTATTCGTGTAGCGAGAGAGAGAGAGGAATTATATATTGAATTTCTCACTGTTAAAGATAAAAACGTGGATACGCGATTACGACCTGTGGGTATGAGAGAGAGAGAGATATTAACACCTACTCTCCCCCCCCCCCCCCCCCCCCCATTCCCCCCCCCCCCCCTCCCGCCCATTCCATAAGGCTAATTTGCCTCCCACGACAGCTTAACATGTCTGTATACGTTGGTAATCTTTTCACGCACTTCAGTAAGCTGGATTATTTCAGTGTTACGAAAAAGATATGTACAAAATTGAATACATTTTTTTAGTGATTGAAAATACCGCACGAAAATACTTTAATAGTGATTGTTACAGTGACTGAAAATACCTCATACTGATTTGTACAGTGATTGTTCCAATTTTCAAACTAAAAAAAAAAATTCATTATCTCTCTCTCTCTCTCACTAACATCGCAACTGACCAATTTAACATTTTGAAAAGGCTTTATTACCAGGAATGTATTTCATAATGATTTTTTTTAGCAGTGTGACAGTTTGAATAATCACTATAAAAAATCAGTAAGAATTGAAAGTTTTTTTTTCAGTTAGTTTGTGTGCATTCAGTAACTTGCTCTCATGTGGAATGCGCTAGTAGAATATATTTCAGTGAAATCAAACATTATATTAGTGTGTGTGTGTGTGTGGTGTGTGTGTGTGTGTGTGTGTGTGTACGATTTGACCCTAACCCTTTCCCTAAAAGTATCCTGTATCGTTTGTATTTTGGTCACAAAGTCCTTTGTTTATGAGTTTAGTACGTGTTTGTGTTTCAAAATATCGTGTGTACTTTGGTCACAGAATCCTTTGTTTATGAGTGTACGAGTATGTATTTGGGTATGTGTGTGGTTGTGTGTTTGTGTGTAAACAATTCACCCCTAACCCCCCTCCCCCAAGAAATATCCTTTGCACTCTGACTTACGAATCCTTTTGAGGAAGGTTCCTGCGTCCTCCTGTTCTCAAGCCAGCTGGTTCCTGTTCCCTTCCGCTGTTTATCTTCTGCGTCACGTCGGTATCTCGTCGGAATCTCCCGAGAACCGGAATTGGTTTAAAAAGTTGGCGAAAGTTCAGAGTTTTCGAAGTTTGGATTCGCATGGCCTAAGTGGAATTCCTCTCTCTCTCTCTCTCTCTCTCTCTCTCTCTCTCTCTCTCTCTCTTATATACCCACAGGTCGGAATCTTGTATCCAGATTTTAATTATCTAACAAATGAGACAGTAAATGTACAGTCTCTCTCTCTCTCTCTCTCTCATATACCCACAGGTCGGAATCTCGTATCCCTATTATTGTTAACTAACAAATGAGACAGTAAATGTACACTTTATCTCTCTCTCTCTCGCACACACACATCTGTTTAGAGAGAGAGAGAGAGAGAGAGAGAGAGAGAGAGAGAGAGAAAGGAGACGTAAAGAATTACTTGTACTTTCATCCTTCAGCTTCCCAAGTCTCTCTCTCTCTCTCTCTCTCTCGCTCTTGTGTGTGTGTGTGTGTGTAGGCACGGTATTACTGAGTTGAGAGAGAGAGAGAGAGGAGAGAGAGAGAGAGAGAGAGAGAGAGAGAGAGAGAGAGAAGGCTTCCACAAGTAATTTCCAATTATATAAAATGTCTCTACATTAAAGCAAATATCCCAGACCTGATTCTGGCACGTGTCAGTCATTGTTAAACTTTTTCGGAAAGGGGGGGTGAGGGGGGGGGGGATTTTTCCTCTTGAATCTCCCGCCTACATTTAATCACCTCACTAAGATTGTGCGTTTTATCTAATGTTTTTTATTTTTATTGAATTTTAGCTGTTAGATTTTGCTTGTATTAGGGATTTGAGATAGGCTTTCGTCAAGAATTTTATTTACTATTGTGTGTTTCATTACTTGTATGAGTTGTTTGTGTTTACTCTCTCTCTGTAACCATACACATACACAATATTATAATAATATATATATATATATATATATATATATATATTAAGATATATAATATTATATAATATATATACCCGTTCCAGAGCTGCATACAGCCATCGGGTATATATATATATATATGGCTGTCGCCCTATTCAACCAGCATTAGTGTAAACTAAAAGATCTTTATCTCAATCATTCAGACTTCATCATCAGAGCGTAGGAGTCTGTCCTTAATTCCTCTCTCCTTCCTTCTCATTTCCTTTGTCCCCTTTCTTCCTGTGTCTTCTAATTGTTTCCCTGTGTGGGCCCGTAGGGCCCGAGCCTTTGACTGTTTCTTTGTTATTACTCTGACAAAGTAGTTAGGCGAACTCCTGGCGTATTTAATATCAAGTTTCCTAAGGTTTTATTTGTGTAAGGAAGAGTGCGTGGTGGGTGGGGGGTATTGTCAGTGGGGGGGCAGTGGTAGATGAATAATAAATAATATATATATATATATATATATATATATATATATAAGATATGATATATTATTATATTAGTGTATTAATATATATATATATATATATATAATATATATATATATAATATATATATGAGAATTATGTTGATCGAAAGCCGACATTATTTTGTACATTTTATGAAAGTGAACGGAAAAATAATAAAAGTAATATTACCAAAATGGTTAGAGAAAGAAAGAAATGAAAAAAAAATATGATCAAAGGACCAGTGAAATGGAAAGGAGAGAAGGGAAAGGGGAAAGAAAATTAAAGAACGAAAAATAATAAATGTAAATTAAAAAAATAACAGGGGACAGAGAGAGAGAGAGAGAGAGACGAGAGAGAGAGAGAGAGAGAGAGAGAGAGAGAGAGAGAGAGAGAGTTTTCCGGGCAGCGCCGGGTTGGTCAGCTAGTAGACAATAAAGAAAGAATTAGTTTATAGAAAATGGCGCTACGTAGAAAACGGGAGAGACGTTGGAGGACGAGAGAGAGAGAGAGAGAGAGAGAGAGAGAGAGAGAGAGAGAGAGAGAGAGAATAAACCTTCTGATCTGCCCCAACCTCGAAAAACTTGTGCCTTTATTCAACCACAAAAGTTTTTTGTTTCTTTCTTTGTGGTCCAATGAAGCGGAATTGTCCCTTCGCTTTTGACCGTTGTTGTTTGTTTATCATTTTTTGTTTGTTTGTTTGTCAGTGTATCTTTGAAGTTTGTTTTCCTTTATAGTCAGTGAACTGTAATTATAAGTTGAAACATTTTTTGTATTTCAGGAGTTTTCTTTGATGAAATATTGTGGTGATGTAATCACTCGTTTAATGTTTAATTATTTACCGTTTTAGTGAGATTTTTATATGATTTGTAAATTTTATTTATTGTTGAGTGATTCCGTTATAAATAAAAGAGACTGGCTGTGTTTATTAGAGCGATTTGTTTAAAAGTCAAATGTCGCATTTTTATAGCTGTTGTCTATAATGTATGAAACACTTATGTATATAAATCAATTTTTGACGTCAATGCCTCATTTGAAAAATATATAATACAATTGGTTGTTATGAATATGCCTTATTAACCCCTTCGTACCTGTTGCCTGTCTAGGTTAGTAATGATCCATTGCAGTTCGAACCAGACTCTAGTGACACTTAGTCATTTGAAAGGCTAAACCTCTCTCCTTTTTTTCTCATGAACTTTGGACTGGTAGAGTGTTTCATTTTTCATGCCATAGAGTTTATACGTATTAGCTTGTGTTTGTGTTCACTAGCACTAGCTGATTGGTGAAAGTATCAGTTTTGGTATCCTAACCCTTCCCTTATGTTCCTTACAATCTCTCAAAGGCAAAATGACTGAGGTATATAGATATGTATAAATGGGGCGAAGGAGTTGTTGGAAGTGGGCAGGTTAGATGTATTGTTGATGGAGCCCAAGTATGGTTGTATTGTGCTTCTAGTTCTAATGTTGTTGTTTATTATCAGTGCACTGTTTACCTTGCGAGAAGCATAGTACGTCATCTCACCACCCCCTGAAAATAACATTGTATGTAAAAAAATAATAAAGCAAAAAACCAAAAGAGAAATAACAAGGGAAATTATGAAAATCTCCAGGTACTCAATGTTTACCTTGCGAGAAGCGTGACGTCATCTCATCTCGTCTTCTTCTTCTTCTTCTTCTTCCGCAGGGTGCTACGACGCCAGGATCAGGGTGCTGATCACTCACGTCACCTGCCTGCTGCAGGTGAGTGTCGACCTCCTGGAGATGTACGAGGAGTCTGTCTTGGAATATCTCACCATGGAACACGTCCCCCCCTCCGAGTAAGTGATCACTTCGTCATTACTCTCTCTCTCTTCTCTCTCTCTCCTCTCTCTCTCTCTCTCTCTCTCTCTCGAGTATGCCTGTCTATATCCAAAAACAGAGAGAGAGAGAGAGAGAGAGAGAGAGAGAGAGAGAGAGAGAGAGGGAGAGAGAGAGAGAGATGAGAGAGTACTTTTTCAATTTTGTTAACAGTGCAAAACTAAATCAATGGTATAGCTTTAAGAGAGAGCGAGAGAGAGAGAGGGAGAGAGACGAGAGAGAGAGAGAGAGAGAGAGAGAGAGAGTACTTTTTCAATTTTTGTTAATAGTGCAAACTAAATCAATTTTATAGCTTCAAGAGAGAGAGAGAGAGAGAGAGAGAGAGAGGAGGGAGAGAAGGGAGTTAGAGAGAGGAGAGGGAAGTCGAGAGAGAGAGGAGAGTGAGAGAGAGAAGAAGAAGAAGAGAGAGGGGAGAGAGAGTATTGTTCAATCACATAAGAGTAACTTTAAGGAAATGGAGCATGATAAATGTCCTGTCACTATGCCTATTTATCATTATTATTATTATTATTATTATTACTCCCAGAGAAGAGGAACTGGAGAAATCGAAACGTAACCGCTACAAGAAAATCAGGCGTTACACGGCCATTGGTCTGGCTACCCTGGGAGGGGGAGCCGTCCTAGGGTTGACTGGTGGCCTGGCGGCCCCCTTCATTGGTGCTGGCATAGGAACAATCATTGGGGCAGGTAAGAGGTTCGTTTAAGTAGTGGAAGTAAAGTGGCTGTGAAGACACTGGGTGGGATTACGTGGAGAGTTGTTCTCCTTTTTCGGTGGGAAATTGGTGTTTGTGGAGATTTATAAGTGTTTGAGGTTGAGAAATTGGGTAGGCATAACTTTATTCTGTATGCAAATAAACGTAAAGATTTATGTGGAGTAATAACATTTCAGTATTTATTTCAATGTTCATAGGAATATTTAAAAAATATATTTCCCATAAAAAGTTAATTCAATGTATTTTGTCCTTTTAAAGCATTTTATTTATATGAAGATACCTATACCTGAAAGTCTTATAGATTTATCATATCTGTACGTGTGAATCTGTAGTCAGTACCTTTACTTCTTACGAACCGTAATTTTGTTAAAGTTACTGACTGTAACAGAATTAGTAGTGAAGTTCACAAGACTTCTGTAACGCCGGAAGATACCTCTTAGTATACATTAGTTTATAAGTGACTAATTATCAATCATTGTTTACCTTTAAATATTTACCTGTATCTTACCATCTGTATTATTATTCCAGGTGGAGCCGCTGCAATATCTTCAACAGCTGGAATAGCTGTTGTAGGGTCTATGTTTGGTGTAGCTGGTGCTGGACTTACAGGTAAAACCTCACTGATTAACGTGGATTGTGAATGAATGTTTTTGAAAAGAGCAGAAATGAGCAGTGACTTATTCTTCTACGGAACATAATTCTTGATTGCAAAGTGCTTTCATGGTTAAATTGTTCAAGTACAGTGTGCATGTAAAGTTGGTAAAGAGGAATTGTTCCTTTCAAAAGCAGTACTGTAATTCATCATCAAAATCTAAATATTCTACTGTAGTTTGAATCTCCAAAGAGAGTGTTAAGAGCCTTCGTCTTCTTGCAGGGTTTAAAATGCAGAAACGCATTGGTGATATAGAAGAGTTTGCCTTCGAAAGCTTGTCCGAAGGAAGCCACTTGCACATAACCATAGCCATCAGTGGATGGCTGACCAAAGAGGACCCTGCTGAGTTTATGGAGCCCTGGAGGACTCTGTATCATTCTCGAGAACAGGTGCGATTGACATACGTATTTTGTTTTATTTACCTTAATCACGTATTACTACAATTGTGCTGTAATTAACACCCAGGCTATTATAGCAGTTTTTAAAGCTTGATATATATTTTTAATTTGCAGTAAGTTTGTTACACACCAGATTACCTTTACAGTATTTTTAAATGTACTACAGTAATTGTTACCCAGGTATTTACTTTAAGCTTGGTATTTTTTTTTTATTGAATTGCTGTCTATGCCCTTGATTTGATTTCTGATAGAAATATTACTGTTTTTACCTTAACAAAATATTTCAGGCATTAGGTCTTAATGAGAATGCTTTATATGCAGTAATCACTTAACATTATCTAGCATATTGTAAGGCCTTGTACTTCAGTTTCTTACAATGGAAGAATGGTACAAAGATAAATACATGTCAAAAATGCTTAATCATAACTAGCCTTGTAATTTTACAAGATTTTATGAACCGTCGTAAGAATACCTACTGATTGCAGTAGGCATTTATATTTGTGAACATCTTTTTTTCACTGTTCTAACTACTAATTACAAAGCTTAATGTATCACTGTATTTGTTGCTTAACTGTAGAATATTTTTACTTATATAGTTGTGAAATTCAACTTTCTCTTTTCAGTATGTTCTTCGTTATGAGTCTACCTATTTACTCGAGTTGGGCCAAGCCATGGACTACCTCCTACAGTTTGCTCTTTCAATGGCTGTTCAGGAAACACTCAAGTACACTATCCTTGCTGGTAAGGCGCCATTGGAGAGTTCTTGAGACAACTGAGTTAATATCTTTGTGTTGTAGCTGTGTTCAGTACAGAAATTCATATGAATGATTGTAGTATATGTAGAGGACTATAACCTCAATGGATCTATTAAATGTAGTATTTGATATTGCTCATAATAACAGTGCCATATTATTTATTATTAACACCTATTTCTGGCCTAAATGTGCCCTTATAAATATGAGCATTAATTCTTCACATTATTGGCATTTACATTCACCATTCTCTTTTTTTATGAGTCTTGAAAATTTGGAAATATTGAAAAATGTTCTGAAATAACTTTTTAAACACTATTTCCACTCCAATTTGCTATTTTTTTATACATTATAAAAATGTGTCACATTCTGAATAACAAAGTTTTGTTGTTTATAACAAAATCATTAGAATACTTCATTTCAGATCAGATTACTTTTCACAGGAATCATATCTGCCATCACATGGCCAACGTCCCTCCTCACGCTGGCCTCGATTATCGACAATCCCTGGGGCGTTTGCTGCCGTAGGTCTGCGGAGGTTGGCAGACAGCTGGCAGAGGTCCTGGTGCAAAGGCAACATGGCAAGAGACCCGTCACTTTGATAGGCTTCTCCCTTGGAGCTCGAGTTATATATTACTGCCTCGAGGTACAACAGTAAATTCAAATTACCTTATCAAAAAGAGTTTTTGAGTTATATGTTAGTGCCTTGAGGTACAACATTTAAATCAAATTAAAAAATTAAAGAGAGTTTGGGGTATGTATCAGTACTGCCTAGAGGAACAACAGTTAATTCAAATGACTTCATTAAAAGAATGACCCTTATTAACAGGTTTAATTTTCCTTACTTATAGATGAATTTAAGAGATTATTAAAGCATTCATAATTTACACTGAAAGAGAGCCATCTTTGCAGGAACTGGTAAAACGGAAGGGAAGTGCAGGAATCGTACAGGATGCTATATTTCTTGGGGCACCAGTACCCGGGCATGGGAAAGAATGGAAGGAATTTCGTAAGTCATAATTGCTCAGATTTTACCTCTTAGTTCAGTCATTTGACTTACAAGAGAAACTTATGCAGAAAAAATTATAACCTTGAAAAGGAAGTCTACAAGTAGAAGGCTTAAAGGTTTAATTAAAGATGAAGGATTTTATTATTTTTTAATTAGTCCTTGGTGCTGAGTGGTACATTGGTTACAATAGTATGAAGCTGCTTTCTTCACTGTACAAATCTTAGGTCTGACTAGTAAAAGCGCCATAGCAAGTTAGAGTTTAGGCTTCTGCCAGAGAATGATTGTCATCTCCTGATGTTGTATTTAGTACTATTTTGTTTGTGATAATAGTTTGTGAAGTATGAAGCTAGTTATTTTCTAATGCACTCAACAGGTGTGGCTCTTCCTCATTATTCCAGATCATTTTTTTGTGTTTCAGGTCATGTGGTATCGGGACGTATCATCAACGGTTACTGCTCCGGGGACTGGCTGCTCCGTTTCCTCTACAGATCATCCACTGGCACAATGCGCATTGCTGGGCTGTCACCTGTTGACTGGCAGGATAGGAGGATGTTCAATTTTGACCTCTCTGACATTGTAGCTGGTAAACTTTATCCCTGTGTAGTAGCATGGCAGATGCTTTACGTAGATCCTACAATAATTTAATTCCATAAGACCACTGAGTGACATATTTAATGTAATTGTACTTTTCCTAGAGTGTTTATTTGGAAATCCAAATTGAAAACTAAACAATAGTACAGTTAATCCTACAGCAAAATATAGGTTGCAGTGCAAGATACCAGATCTATAAATTTCACTCCTCTACATCTTGTTCTAGGTCACATGGACTACGCCAAAAAAATGGATGTGATTCTGCGGCTGTTGGGTATCAGGACTCGAGACCCAGTCAAGGACCTAGATCCAAGGGTAAAGAAAAGTGCTTCCGATTATCCAGGGTTTATGTCTATGCATGGGAAAATGGTTAGTATCCGCTTGTTGTTTTGTTTTCTAGAACTTATCAGTGGCAAAGAAAGAGGACAAATGGTTGCAGGATAATTATTTGCTCATCAGCCCACAAAGTGTTCATGCTCTGTTGAACAAGGACCACGTATGATATTCCCTTTGAAAAATTATTATTTCAATTTGTGTTGTCGGATTCTCTTTGGCCATTTAATATTTCTTTTGGCTTAGTATATTAGTATACATGTGTATCTGAATCCTTCTTACAAGACCAATTCCAGACAAGGTGTGAATGAAACTGTTATTTTTGGAAATTCATTAATTAAGGAAATCTTGTCAGGCTCTACTCTTATGCATCCAGTCCACAAACCCATAAAACATCTGATTTGCTTTAATACTGTAGTACTATTAAGTATCTGAATTCACAAATGTGTTAAAAGCAACACACTGTGCTGTGCATAGTACACTCATGAAATTTGAAGTACATTAGGTACTTGGGAAGTACAGGATCGCATGAATTTTGTGTTAAACTTTTTCTACAATTTAATTTTTCCTTTTGTGTTAAGTCTTATCTTGACTTTACACTCATTTAGGTAATTTGAGTGTCTTGTATGTATACAGAAACAGATGTAATGAGCATTTCCATCACAAACTCTCACCTGTGAGCAATGTTGTTTTTGAAATCTCAGGATTTTCATTTGTTTTACAAGGTCATTACATTCTTTCCAAGATGAGGAATTTTGATTGAAGCCATGGAATATACTCAAGTTTTAAAATATTGTACAATAAAACCATTACATGGATAGCTGGGAGGTTATTGAAGACATTTTTCTCTGAAGAACAAGGAGGTAGCACTGTTTGTGGCCATCTGTAGACCTCAAATCTAAATGGACAGTCGTAATAAACAAAAGTCACTCTTGAACTTCTGAGGTGAAGTCAGGAAGAGTTTCAGTGGGATATGACTGATTCATTTGACTGACAGGGAGGTGAACATGAGTTAGGAGTGAGAGTGAAAAAATAGGAAGATGAATCATTGTACTGTAGAACAGCAATAAGGGCTACAGACTCACCTGATTTTTTATGATCATTTAATATCCTGCTTTTTTAAGCTCGTGTGACCACTTGGTATTTTCATTTCCTAAGGCCTGTAGAGCTGTCTCATTTCCAAGCTTTCTTCAGGGCAGTTAATATATTTGCATGTTCATGTCATTTATAATTGATGTTGAAGGGACTCGATTAATGAATGATTGGTAAACTGTAATGCATCTGGCTGCTTAAAATGGAATGTTGAAGGCTTTGCTCATACTTTGAAGAAGATATTCTTTTATTACATGACTTTTCAATTTTTCTCTTGCATATGAGATAGGATAGTGGCTTCTTTAAATCATTTGCAGTGATTTTGCAAGCTTTTCTTCAGTGAAAACAATTTGGTGACTTTCAAGTCATTTGATTTTTGCTATCTTGGTGATCATCACCTTTTCTTGTTCTTGTTTTTAATCTCTTTTCATTGCTGTACATTAGGGCTGTGTTATATTTAATATTCTGCTTTGCCATCATCACCTTTTCTTGTTCTTGTTTTTAATCTCTTTTCATTGCTGTACATTAGGGCTGTGTTATATTTAATATTCTGCTTTGCCAGTGGATTTTTTCATGTTTTGTATATAAATTATAATAACTCATTATGTATGAAATCTACAATGCTGTCATGATTTCAATTCCAGTATTAATTCTAGAAATGGAAGTTTATATGATAACTTTTGGATTTCTTTAGCATGTTTGTAGGTTCGTTGTGGTGGTTTTATTTAGAAATTAAAGCTGAGCTGTTGTAGTTTCAAGTAGCAAACAGATTAACTTAGCATTTAAAATGAAGGCAAAGAATTTCCAGAGTTAAACATCCTGTATATAGTAGTTTATGTAGATTTGATGGTGTTAACAGCTTCAGAAGTAGAATGGTAGTGACTACTAACACTTAAGGTAATAAGACTCATTTGCTTTTCAGGAGAAACCTGGCATTCGAACTTCCACCTCTGATAGTTTCCTCCTCTGTGGACGAGATGCTCCTCTGACTCGTTCATATTCTACAGACGACATCCTCATGGCTGCTTGTGATGACGAACTTAGTAAGATGGTTTCCGAAGAAACTAAAAGTAGAGCTCGATCTTCTTCTGATATTATGCATAAGAGTATGGCAGATGTTGGACGTCAGGGATCAGTGTTGCAACACACTATGAAGACCAGAGAATCTTTAGAAGCACTGAATTGCTGTGCACATTTAAGCGAAAGGGAACAAGAGAGTAGAGACACCTTGAGATCGAAAACTTTCTTTGGTGACTTTTTTTCCAAGAAGCCAACAGCACCAGCCATAAGCAAGGAACAACCCAAAACACAACAGGTATTTGCTCAAGAAAGATTCAAGCGAAGAACTGTTTCTTCTAGTAATCTTTTCCTCCCAAGAACTAGCTCTGTTGGGAAGAGAGAATTTCTCCGTTCAAGCTCTCAGGACCAGTCTAAGGGCTCCTTTTTCCAATTCTTCTCCCGGAAGCAAGAACCGATAGATGAAGATCCATAAGGACGGACTTTCATAGAGAATGACTGATAGCTTCCATTCATCAAGGAACTGATGAAATAGTTTTGATAGTGTGGCTGTATATTGCTCTAATGAAAAACTCCAGAACTCTATACTTCAACAAATACAGTAACAATATTGCAAAGATTTCCCCTAGGTAAAAGGGTTGTGAAGGAGAAAAATTAAAATCACTGAAATCATACGATAGCTTTTGTACTCAGTCTTAGGTCTTCTGAGACTAAGAGATTACCATGAAGTCAGGGACATTATATCAGAGATACAGCAATATTTTCTTAATTGTGCGTATCATGTTTACAGTGATATATCCTATATGAACAGTATAAAGACTATATTTGTATATGATAGAATATTTATGTAATCAAATGTTATTATACGAATACAATCTTTTATAATGTAAATCTTTAGTAACTCTCGAGCAACATATGATTCGTTTTCCAGTTGTTTGTACAGTTATATAATAAGTTCCTTAAAGGTTGCGTAAAAGGGACCTCTTTTCCGATTGTTGTACCGTTTGATATATATTTATAATGTTTATGGTTATTAGTGGCCAAAGATTTTCTTTCAATAGAAGGTGCTCACTTGAGAGCTCAAACACC
Organism: Macrobrachium nipponense; assembly: GCF_015104395.2. Lineage (NCBI taxonomy): Eukaryota > Metazoa > Arthropoda > Malacostraca > Decapoda > Palaemonidae > Macrobrachium > Macrobrachium nipponense. The sequence continues at coordinate 63,834,064 of NC_087220.1, forward strand.
CTTTGAGCTCTGATTGCCAATCGGTTATGAACCATTAAGATAGAGTATTGTTATATATGCTATAGAATAGCAGATAGTGATACAAACTTATGCCCAACTGTAATGCATGATACATCGTAGTGTATCAGTTGTATGTTGCAAAACATTTGCCTTGCCTAGAGAGAGCTTAGCACGCATACGCTGTAGTCCATAAGAAGCACAAGTACTACATGTAAACATTAAAGATGTCTCTATATCCATGAAGGTAGCATGCCTCTATCCAGACTCTGTTGCGTGACATATGAAACACTGATACAGGACTTCTTTAACCCATCCTTAGCTAGCTAGTAGTAGACAAATAGATGGTTAAACTAGTTCCTACTCGTGCTGTAATTTAACGTCCAGCGGCCGTGGTTGTTACCGTCAAATCTAGCTCACTGCACATTTATAGTATGATTTTGTAGATTTTTGCGTCCAGAATTCAATGGTCAGGGACACTGTGATAAGTAGCAGAATCACCAGTTGCTACAAATTTTGTACCATTGGATGTCCTTTCATGTTACTAGATATCATTTGTGAGTTTTCCTTATTCTAGTAGTATTTAATTTTACATTTTTACTAGTGAATGGCAGACCAATAGATGCACTGCTTGATGAGTGCCTCATCATGATTTGATCCACTTCAAATAATTACCACCATCTTTCTGAGCCTGCTTTTTCAGATGTGTTCATATACTTTAATTTGTTTAATACAGTGATTCATTTAAATACAACATTTACTTGATAGTTGGTCATAGTAATCAATGTGAATTTTCATACCAAATATTAGAGGCCACAATTAGTGCCCAACTTTTTCATGATTACTAAAGTGGAGTGGTTGCCATTCATAGGTAGTTTATTGTTACTATAATTGAATTATAGGTTGTTTTTAGCAATGATAAATCTTTGCCAGATAAGCACTACCTTTTACAGTTCCCAGGCTATGATTTCACAATTGGAATAATATTATGTATTTTATATATTTCAGCAGGTACGACAATGTGAAGCATCCAGAAAAAAACCAAAAAGGGAGTTGTTGTGTGAGGCAGATAGAAAACAGTGAGCTTGATTTTCCACTTAAAATACCCATATAACTCACTCGTACCCCACCCTTTTTACAAACTTTATGCTAATGGATAAATACATCAAATGCACAGTTGTACTAAGGATTACTGTATTATTGTTACTACTAATTATAATCTACTAGAAGCATGTTGATAGTGAAAAGCAACACTAAGATCAAATGTCATTGAGCTTTGACTACCTCTAATTTTTCCTTGGGTATATAAACCTCTGAATAAGATTAATATAAAGGAAATTACAGTAATCATTTGGTCGCCAAAACAATGATACTGAGACAGTTTTACTAGTGTCTGTGCTTAGTAATTAATGTCATCAGTAACAAAAAATATACAGTAGTATTTCATTATATTGGGGTGGAATGTGCAGCTATAAGCCTGGCACTATAATTTGAGGCCCCATCTTTTACTACTGGTATGAGTCAAAGCCATCAGTATTCAAGAGTGAAACTGTGGTTCTGTCTTATCTGTAGATTGCCTTTTTAACCAAAATAACTGTATACAGTACTTCTTCCATGAAAGTCCTTTTATCTTTCCTTAATTGGTTTGGTGTCATAAGACAAGCAGACAGTAAATAATCCTTTGAATTTTTGTGAAAGGTGTTAGACTAACCAGAAAGGATGCCATCTTTACATGATGCATTGTCATATGTACAGAAAACAGTACTGCAGATAAAGATTTACTATATGTTTTCATTGTCCTCATTACTGCATACAACAAAAGAACTTTCAGCATAGTACTATGGCTGTGTGAATTTTCATGAACAAAGCCAAAAATATGTATTTTCCAATACAGAGGAAGTGAGTGTAGGAGTTTCTGTCCATCTATAGTAAAGAGATCCTGTGCACATTTTTTTAGTAAAAATTTTAACAGTATCAAAATTAATGAAGTATATTCTGACAAAATCATAGCTTGCTGGTGGAACAGGTAGTGTGAACAAGCACTTAGTGTCCTTATATTTGTAAGATGCAAAATGTTAATTTTATAAACTTAGGGTACAGTTTATTTTTCTTTAGTAATAACTTTATGTTATGCACACTTAGTGGATTGCCAATGAATAATATTCACTTATCGAATCATTAGGGTGCTTTTAAACCTGTTTAAAGAAGTCCGCTTTGAGGAACGTGTCTATTTGAAGCGGAGGAAGTGTGTTAAGGGTTTTGTGATTCAGCAATGCTATTTCAACTCATCAGGATGGTCAAACCCTTAGAAATAGTCATTCCATATTATTACTGTACTATTTTAGCCTGTATTGCACCTATATTACCTTTCAAAGGTCCTTAGTTTTTTAGAAGGAAGAAAGACCTTACTTTTCCTTGTTTATGTCTAGTTCTCCTCAAAATATCTTTGCATTAGTTTTGAATAGCTTGTAGTTGTGGTTTTGTTTTCATGTATGATCACATTTTATTGTGAATACGTACTGTTACATTATAAATTTACTCATGAGGTTTGTTCCCAAGTCCTACGAATTTTACCAAATGCACTTGAATGGATTAAGATTTTACCTGAGAGATACAAAGAATATTTTGCATATAAGATTGTAGATTAGTTGTACATAGCAAACATTGAAGTTGGTGTACATAAGCAGATGTGAGTTATTATTCATTGTCCCTCCCACGCACTGGAGCCGGTTGACTAAATGCCGTCGTATGTACAATTGTCTGTCTCTCATCTTTAGTGGGTTATACTTTGTGCTGTAGTCAATGAGTACTTGTCATCATTTGCATTCAAAACTGTACATGCCTCTACAACATAGGCCTATTACTTGGGGAGGGGTATAACCTTAGAGGGCTTAGGAGCACCGAGAGTTGATGCCTGTTCGGAATAGCTTGTAGTCTAGTTTCATGGGACATGTCACTAGTGTCATGAGAATTGTTGACTTGACAATTTTAGAAGTGCCCACTCAAGGAGCAAAGTAGTATCCCCTTAGAATCTTGTAATTAGCGGAAAGCTTTGTGTGGCGCGGTGAAATTAGCACAATCACTCAGCCCTTCACTATTTAAGAGGTGGGAAGCATAATCACATTGTATCCAGGTATTTTCCCCAGATCATCCCTCCATATCTGCCATTTCAGTGAGTCCTCTTTTTTTATTTTTTTGTGCATATTTCCCAGCACATTATTAGGTTATGTTGTTTGATACAGTACATTAGGGTACATTTCAGTATCTGGGTTGCAGAGTATTTTATCATTCCAGAGCACTTTGTTTTTTTGACGGTGTAGATTTATAATATAAATTCAAGGAAATGTAACGACTTGCATGGAAGCTTAAGTCTTTGAGCTACCAAGTCCAGCTGATTGGTTTCTGTGACTTGTATGAAAATGATCATGTTCTGGTTTCCATGTTGTAGACCATTTTTTGTGGTTTCAAACGAATATCAGACTATTCTGTTAATAACAAAAATCTTTGTTCTCACCTCTCAAACATGTGGATAAGATTCTTTAAAATTAGTAAACTTGCTTGAATGTATGTATGTAGATCTTTTGAAAAGCTTATTTCTGCTTTTATTGCCCCACAACTTTTTTTGGTTTCTTTAGTTGAGTTTAGTTTCTTACAATCTAGCTATACACTTCAAGTTTTAAATGTGTTATATTATTTTTCCTCATTTTTATCTCTTCTTGTTGCAGAATGATTTGGACCTTTTGTATGTTTAAAAAGAAATTCAGCTAAGGATGTGATTATAAGTGAATATGAAGTTAGAACCTATACAAAGTAGCTCATGTATAACGTAGAAATGTATTTTATATTTGCAGAGAATCTAATGTAATTGAGTACAATAGGAAAGTGTCTACAGTTTGCTCTTTTGAATGTTGTTGGCCTCTGTTAGACAATATTGAAGCTGTGTTTAGTATCATAGTTCATCTCTCATTACTATCTAACTTAAATACAACTGACATTAGTTACTTGCGTGCTCAGAGAAGTGGACATTTTTTGCACTTTGAATGATGTAAGGTACTTGTGAATGGAGAAATGTGTGACATTTTTGTTTCTTGTATTATGAATATTGGGAGAACTACTTTGCTGTACTTTACTGCACTGTGCTGTAGAGTAAAGTGCATAGTTTCTAACATGAGGCTCTGATCTACAACTGATCGTTTTTGTCTTTGCAAGCCAATGCTTATGGCAGAAGTGTGTTTGTCAGTTGGTGTAGAAACTCTCTAAGGCTTGTTTCGGAGAGAATTGAGTCAATGCTCTTCACACCATACCATCAGATAAAAAACAAAAGATACTGTAGTCCTTTTTTTTTTTCTTGATGCAGTATCATTTATGTGGGGGATTATGCAGAGGTCCCAATTTTTTTTATTCATCACAACCAATTAACCTTGCCTTGGAAACTGAAGTTTCCTTATGTTGTATATGGGCCTGAGAGAAACTACGCAGAATTGGCATTTGCACATAAAGATACCTTGAAGTAAACAGATGTAGGTCTTTATTCCTCTTTTGTAAAGTGTATTCCTTGTGGTATTAATTTTTTTTAGATTAATTTTTAAGGTTGCTAAACTTTGTCATGAGAAGACCGGATCTTCAAATTCTGAAGGAGGTTTACTGTTTATTGACAAAATTTTGTTTATTTTTCACTATGTCCTTTATGAAATTAGAGAGATATGAATGGGATATCATAAGTCTGGCAAGATCATATTAAAGAGGAATACCTTGTTAATAAGTTAACCCTTTTTAATATGGTTTTACAAATGAAACTTCTTTTCAGAGGTGTAGCAATGAAATCAAATTTACTGTTGGAGACTTTATTCCAAGACCTCTATTTTTTATAATAAAGTATTGTTGTGCGTCTTTGGTCAAACTGACTCTCCATTTAAAGAAGTGCAAAGAAAAGAGGTTGTTGTGTACTATTCCCATGCGTGAATGGTCTTTCTAACACTTGTTATAAGAGTGCCTCACTTCTCACTGACTGTAAAAGGGTTTCCTTGCCTATTGCTCATACCTTCTTTGAGAATGATAGATCAGCCTCCTTCACCTTTGTTCTCACTGGATGGAAAAGGGTTTTTTGTCTGTAGTTTAGACCTTTGTGAATTTTAGCACAGCCAAATTCAGTTGATATCCCATATTCCTCCTTGTCATGCTAAGAACTGGAGGTTGTAGCTGCAGAACATAAGTTGGGAAAACACTGAAAGCCATTTTGCTAACGATTTATGCCTAGAAGACTTATTTTTACAGTAACAAAAAGAGCGTTGAGTTATGATATTTGGTATACATGCCTTATTTCATTTTTATTTCAAGTCTTTCATTAGCTTACATGAAAGGGAAAAGTTTTCTAACATTTTATGGTTGTCAAATAAAAAGCAATGTACATATCCTATGAAATACCATAGTGATATGCATATTTTACATTCCTACATTACCAGAAAAAAAAAGTTTCTGGTGAGTTACTTTGGCAACCTTTAGCATCATAAGTAAAGTTGTGGGCATTTACTAATGAAGCCCAACTAAGCTGGTATACTTTTTAACTTTAACAAATCAATAAGGAGGCATTAAATGAGCAGAGAAATGGATTATAAGGCTAAGGTTAATGCCAATGAAGGTAGAGTGCTCTAAGGCTGAAGTACTGAGCATAATGGTTCATCTAGCTTCTCTAAGTATAGAGGTAGGGCATCCTGACTTTGAAGGGAGGAATGTATGTTATCTATTGACATTTCATTTCTGTGACTTGCTTAAGTCTTTTTGTGGTGTTGATTGTTCAGTACTTGAGTACTAACATATATTTGCTATTTGCTTGAGTTACCTAAGATCTTTTGTTTCTTCAAGTGCAGTGATATAGTAAACACTAAAAATGCTACTCCCAGAATAAGTTCTCTGGCTTAAAAATATCTTACCATTATATTGTATTCACAATAGTATTGTACTCTTAATTGTTTACAGGTCTTGGTTCAATCTTTTTTAAGTTTCATGTGAAATTAGCAAGTCAGTTCTGTTCTTGATTGCTGTTAACTGTACTTGCCAGTACCAAGTGACAGCAGTTTTAATGTTATGTAAACCAGTTATCTAATCACCATTGGAGTCTTAGCTTGCATCCTTTTTGTTGAAAATATGTTGTTGTAATACTTTTTGTTACTGTACAGCTTTTTTCCAAGTGCAATAAGTTGCACACTGAATGGCAGAGACTTTAGTTATCTTTTCCTTTTGTTGTTAAAAGTGCAGTGCTAAGATCTTAGAATTCATACTAAATTGTGGACATTTAAAACAGTACAGAAGTTACTCATGTATTTTCACTTCTAAGACAGGTTTGGCAGGACATCTTACTTACCTTGCTCTACAAAGAAATGTCGATGGTTTGTTCATTCTGACTGATTTGACCAAGAAATACCAAAGTACATTCCAGAAGCATCTGGCTTTATACACATCCATTGTGAAATACAGTTTATATCCAGTAATCCAACAGGGTGTCTATGTACATTATGTTTCTACTCACTACTCCCGCAGGGTGACTCTACTTGTATTTTCTGTAGCGGTGAAAGAAGAGTATATAGAGAGACTACTGTATAAAAGTATTTTTGAAAAGGTAGGCTTCAAATGAAAGGGTATTTTATGACATTGCCTCTAAAAGTGGATTGATTAACATTGATTTACATTGTAGTATTCTGTAAGAGAAAGTTTGTTCAGTTACAGTGTTAACTATTGTAATTCATAATAGTCTTGAGGCATTATAATGTGAAATGCTTTCCGATAACTTTATGTATAGGTATATAATCTCAATTTCTGTATACTGTATTTTAATTTGGTTATCTAATGTAGTACAGTAATTTTATACAAACCAGTCTGTACAATACTGGCAGACTTTATGCAAAATTACTAATATTTCCTCTGGTGGTTATAGTTTGTTCAGGTGATGAATCAAATTGAAATAATGTACAGTAATTTAATTACAAAATAAAATTACGTACTATTAAGTTTAAAACAGGGCAAATTCTCATAGTCTATTAGAGTACCTCATCCACTACCTTATTGTCTGGAGATCTTACCCTCTGTCCTTCAGCCTTCCAACTTCTTAGCTTTTCCCCTCTTTATTTCAGCCATTTTCTTTGGTCTCTTCCTCTTTAGCCATTAAACTTAAACTTAAACCACGAATTGATCCAGTTCAATGACAAATCCTTCAGAGCAGGATGACACAATGTCCTGCCTTCATTTGAAGGAAAAAAAGAAGGATTGTGACATACTAGTACTAGATGCATACGTACATAATCTTTTCTTATTCATTCTGTTTTGATTATGGGCTATTGCCTTTCTACATTGTCTCCAAAATCTAAATTTAACACGCCCATTATGTGCCTCCATCCTCATCATACCTTCATATCCTAAAGGCATATCTTGATCTCTTTTCATAACTTCATGTTGCAACTGCTGTACATATCTTAGACTCATATCTTCATATTTCTACTGCATATCTTGAGCTGCCTCATATCTTCATGTCCCTACTACTGAGCTTACCTTAGGTTGTTACATATGTTTCAATTCTTGCAACATGTATTGAAATTTTGGACATAACATCTTCATATATATATCTACAACTCATCTTGAGGTGTTTCATGTCTTCACACTCTTACTATACTGAACATATCTTAGACTGCCTTGTATACCTTTAAATCTCTACATCATACCCTCAATTGTCTCATGTCTCCAGGTTACCAAAATCACATAAATATGACCATTCCATTTTTTATACATTCAACTTCCCTGCCAGATATATACTTAGCTATAGACTCCGTCGTCTCCGACAGAATTTCAAATTTCGCGGCACACCTACAGGTAGGTCAGGTGATCTACCGCCCTGCCCTGGGTGGCAGGACTAGGAACCATCCCCGTTTTCTAATCAGAATTCTTCTGTCGCCCGGACCATCAACATTGTTGTTGGTTCCTCTCGATTGGTTTTTCTTCTTTCACCGGCAATTGATCTTCTTGACCGACTTTTGGTGACGTATATCTGGATTGGTTGGATTGGCATATACGCTTTTGTTTTGGACTGTTTTGTGGACTTGATTTTTGGAATTTTCTTTAATAATGTCTGACTCTGGTATGGTTGTGAGACGTGTGTGTGAATGTAGGCTGTAAGGTGAGGTTGCCGAAAGCTTCGGTAGACCCTCGCACGGTATGCAAGAGGTGCAGGGAGTATGAATGTTCTTTTACTAATACTTGTAAGGAATGTGAGAACTTGAGTGAGAACGAATGGAAGAATCTTAACTAATTATTTAAAAAAGTTAGAGAAAGAGTGAGGAAGGCTTCTCATAGAAGTTTAAGTAGTTCTAGATCTGAACTAATTCCAAGCTTGGGATCTTCCCCAAGGGTAAGTATTGCTACTTCTCCTTCCATTGCAGCCCCTTCTCCTATTGCAGAACCTGTAGATCCAGCAAAAGAACTTGCGGATCTAAAAGCAGCCTTCAAGTTGATGGAAAACAAAATGGCTGCCATACAAGGTAAGGCTAGTGATTTTTCAGTGGACAGTGATATGAGTGTCCCCAGTGTAGTGGAGGGGCATCTGGTCGGCTCAGCAACGCTCCTAGGTCTAGACCTCTTCCAAGCTCACATGCCCGAGGAGAAGGAATGTCGAAAGCCGAACAAGGAGTTGTGGAGGAATCCCACCGATCAGGTGTCCCTTCGGCGGTTTCTGTGACACCCCAGACTGCCAAGGACCGCTATTGTAAAAGCGTCCTACGTGAGTGTTTTTCGTCGTCGGGATCTTCATCACCGAGACGTGATTGGAGAGATTCAGATCGATCTCGGCCTCTCAAGAGGAGTTGGAAGGCTCCGAATATTGACTCGAGCCCTGAAAACTTCCCTGAGGAGTCTCCTTCGGGAGTGAAGAAGGCAAGAAGAGCCATTCTTTCAACCAGAGTGAGAAGGAGGCAGGAGGTGGAGGCTATGGACTCCTCCCCTCCTCCTTCCCCTCCTCCCGAAGAGGATAAAGAGGAGGCTACAAAGAGGTTCATGATGGCGATGCAGGAACAGATTTCGTCTTTTGTAGGAGTCCTAAAAAGTCAAAGGAGCCTCCTAGAAGGAAGACACTTCCCTTCCTATTAAAAGATCCTCCAGACGTATGGAGGTATCTGCCTCCAGGATCGATACTCCTACTCGAGGTGAGGTTTCCGGTACGAACCTGGATGAACCGATCAGACGTCTGGCACCGGCCAGGAGTGAGGAGTCACCAGGAGGCAGGAGCCAAGAGCCAGGAGTGAGAGTCAACCAGGAGGCAGGAGCCCAGAGCCAGGAGTGTAGAGGCATCCAGGCCAGGAGGCATGAGGCAGGACCAAGGAGGCCAAGGAGGCCCCGAGCAAGAGGCCAATGGAGGCCGCCAGAGGCAGGGAGCCAGGAGGCCAAGAGGCGGAGGGCAGGAGGCAGGAGGCCAGTCCGAGTCAGGAGGCAGGAGTCCCGGAGTCAGGAGGCAGGAGTCAGGAGTCAGGAGGCAGGAGTCAGAGCCAGGAGGCAGGAGTGGCAGGAGGCAGAGTCAAGAGCCAGGAGGCAAGAGTCGGGGACTCGTTCCTGGAGGTTATGACTCTTCTCCAAATAGGAGCTCCTCTCCTTCAGAACATAGGAGGTCTTGGAAGACTAATCCCTCCAAACGTGAACCTTTCTCCTTCGTCTGATCGAGGGTTAGACGAGTGTCTGATGACGAACCTCCTGCTAATGAGGGACTTTCTAGTTATAAAGTCTTAGCCTCATTATTACTTCAAGAATTTGGAGATTCTCTTAGTCCGGCGCTCCTCCTTCTCCTCGTTCGCTCTTTTCGAGCTCGGCTACGGCAAAATCGTCGGCCTTTTTAAAAATGAAGCCTGCGATATATATGAAGAAGGCACTCCATTCTTTAGATTCTTGGATGGACAAGAAGAAGGAGTTAGGAAAGACGGTATTCTGCATGCCTCCTTCCAGATTGCACGGAAAGAGAGGTATTTGGTATGGGACAGGAGAGACTATGGGTCTTTCTCTACCTGCCTCGGCAGATGCCGACTTTTCCAATTTAGTGGAGGCCTCTAGACGTCACTCCTTAGGATCGGTCAGAGCGACGTGGAGCTCTTCAGAGTTGAACCACTTTCTAAAGGGACTTTTTGTCACTTTAGAGGTGTTCAATTTTCTGGATTGGTCACTCGGAGTTCTGGCCAACAAATCTAAGGATCCGGAGTTTCTGAAAAACCCACCCAGAAATTCTCCATAGCGTCCTGTCCTGCATGGACAAGGCGTACAGGAACGGTTCGGGTGAAGTGGCTTCCCCTTTTTGGTGCTGGTCTCCTGAAAAAGAGATCAGTTTATGGATCCCTATTATCGAAAGGGGTTTCTCCGAGCCAGAGGACTGCCTTACTGTTCGCCCCTCTATCGGATCATCTGTTTCCTTCTCAGTTAGTGAAGGATATATCTCGCTCGCTAACTGAGAAGGCGACACAAGACCTACTAACGCAAACGTCCAAGAAAGGACGCCCTGTAGTGTCGACGGTTAAGAAGGACTCTCGTCCTCCTCAGCAGCCCTTTCGTGGAGGTGCAGCGGCTCGTCCCCCTGCCAGAAAGAAGAGCTCTGAAAAGAGAGGAAGGTCTTCATTTAGGCCCTTCAAGAAATCAAAGTGACTGTTGCTCCTCCAAGCACCAGTGGGCGCCAGACTCCTGAACTTTGCAGGAGTATGGGCAAAAAGGGGAGCCGACCCTTGGTCAGTGTCGGTCCTGAAGAAGGGATATGTAATCCCCTTCGACGACAGCCCTCCCCTAACATCTACGCCTCGGGAACTGTCAGCGAGGTACAGAGACCCGTTAATGAGAAAGACTCTCCTTCAAATGGTGGAGCAAATGTGGGAAAAAGAGGCCATCGAACTTGTGCAGGATCCACACTCCCCTGGGATTTTACAATCGCCTTTTTCTAGTACCAAAGGCATCGGGGGGGTGGAGGCCAGTTCTGGACGTAAGCGCTCTGAATCGCTTCGTACAGAAAAAGAAGTTTCGCATGGAAACGTCCGCCTCTGTAATGTCGGCTCTTCGTCCAGGAGATTGGATGGTCTCTCTGGACCTGCAAGACGCATATTTCCACGTTCCCATTCACCATTTGTCAAAGAAATATCTTCGCTTTGTAATAGGAGACAAGATCTTTCAGTTCAGGGCTCTGTGCTTCGGTCTGTCTACAGCTCCACAAGTATTCACCAACCTGATGGCGAATGTAGCAAGATGGCTTCACCTAGAGGGGGTATAAACATCTCCCTCTACTTGGACGACTGGCTGATCAGGGCCAAGTCGAAGATTCAGTGCTTGGAGGACTTAGAAGTAACAAGGAACATGATAGATTCGCTAGGGTTGCTCGTCAACCTCGAGAAGTCACAACTGATCCCCAGCCAGAACTTGGTCTATCTGGGGATTCAGATGGATTCTCGGGGTTTTCGGTCATAATCCTTCGCGAGAAAGAATCGCTCGAGGTTTGTCGAGAATCTCGAGCTTCTTAGAGAGAAAGAACAGCTCAGCGAGGGATTACCTGAGCCTTTTAGGGACCCTGTCCTCACTGGAAAAGTTCTTCTCGCTAGGGAGACTTCACCTTCGCCCTCTTCAGTTTTTCCTCAAAGAGGTGTGGAGTTGGAAGACGGGTCAACTCTCGGACATCTTCCAACTTCCACAAGAAGTAAAAGATCATCTGAAGTGGTGGATCCCTCCGCTTCAAAAGAACGAGGGCGTATCGCTTGCTCTGCAGAACCCAGAACCAAGTGTTATTTACCGACGCTTCGGAGTCGGAATGGGAGCGACGCTAGGAGCAAGGGAGGTGTCAGGCACCTGGACAAGGAACAGGTGTCCTGGCACATCAATTGCAAGGAACTTGTGGCCATACACCTAGCCTTAAAGTTCTTCGAAGAGATAGTCAGAGACGGTGGGGTGATACAGATAAACTCGGACAACACCACGGCTCTGGCTTACATACGCAAGCAAGGAGGCACGCACTCTTTCTCCCTCTATCAGTTAACAAGACACCTGTTAACCTGGACGGAAGAAAGAGGCATAACTCTCCTCACAAGGTTTGTTCAAGGGATCAAGAATGTGAGAGCGGACAGACTGAGCAGGAGAAATCAGGTCCTTCCCACAGAATGGACTCTACACGAAGAAGTGTGTCGAAGTCTTTGGTCCCTGTGGGGGAGACCTCACATAGACCTGTTTGCGACGTTCCTCTCCAAAAGAATAGATCTTTTGCTCTCTAGTGGAAGATCCGAGAGCCTTCGCAATAGACGCGTTTCTCATGGATTGGTCGGGTGTGGACGCATACGCCTTTCCCCCGTTCAAAATCCTGGGGGAAGTGCTCAGGAAGTTCGTAGCTTCGAAGAGCACGAAGTTGACACTCATAGCCCCATTTTGGCCAGCCCAGGAATGGTTCACGGAGGTACTGGAGTGGATAGTGGACTTCCCCAGATCGCTTCCAAAACAGACACGATCTACTCAGACAACCCCACTTCGAGAGGTTTCATCACAACCTCCCAGGTCTCGCTCTGACTGCCTTTCGACTATCGAAAGACTTGTCAGAGCGAGAGGCTTTTCTCGCAAGGCTGCGGGCTCTATCGCTAGAGCCTGCAGAGCTTCGACGAGAAGAGTATACCAGTCAAAGTGGGAAGTCTTTAGGAGGTGGTGTAAGGGTCAGAAGCTGTCCTCCTCCAGTACCTCTATAGTGAATATTGCCGATTTCCTCCTCTTTCTGAGAGAGGAATCACACCTATCTGTCTCGACAATAAAAGGATACAGAAGCATGCTGTCTTCAGTATTCAGGAATCGAGGCCCTGGACATTGCTAACAACAAAGATCTACACGATCTAATTAGATCTTTTGAGACGTTCGAAAGCAGCTACTCCTAGAACAACCTAGTTGGAATCTAGACGTGGTCCTGAATTCCTTTCATCGGATAAATTCGAGCCTTTACATCTATGGAGTCCTTCCGCGACGTCACTAGGAAATGCTTGTTCCTGGTGGCTCTCGCTACAGCCAAGAGGACGAGCGAATTACACGCTCTGGATTCCACGGTGGGGTTCAAAGGAGATGCTGCCATCTGTCTTTCCAGACAATGTTTCTGGCAAAGAACGAAAACCCGTCAAAACCGTGGCCCAGAAGTTTTGAGGTAAAAGGCCTATCTAACCTTGTAGGCAGAGAGATAGAGAGATCTCTCTGTCCAGTGAGAGCTCTTAAATATTATTTAGAGAGGAAGAGACAGATGGGAACTTGTCAACAAGGTCTTTGGTGTGCGGTGAAGAACCCCAAAAGACTCATGTCCAAGAACGCCTTGGCTTGTTTCTTTGTGAGAAGCGTTATTACGGACGCTCACAAGAAACTGCTCGGAGGAATCCTTCGGTCTTCTAAAGGTCAAGACTCATGAAGTGAGGGCAGTAGCAACGTCTTTGGCGTTCCAAAAGAATATGTCTCTAAAGAATATCATTGAGACTACATATTGGAGGTGCAATTCAGTGTTTGCATCTCATTATCTGAAGGATGTGAGAGTGACCTATGAGAAGTGCTTCTCGCCTAGGTCCTTTTGTATCAGCAGATACAGTACTGGGTCTTGGAGCAAAGACTGATCCTTAATTTTGTGTTTTTATCGTACATAAACCCTCTTGTCAGATATGTGCTTGGTTTTCTATTATGTGCAAGCTCACTACTGTCGCACGGGAGCAGAGTGTCATTGCTGGTAGGGGATCAAGGGTATGTATGACTAGTAGGGGAGTACAAAAATTTTTTTTTTTTTGTATATTTTGTAATGAAAGTGTAATTATGTTTCGATTTTTGGTTGTTTGTAAGGAGTTCGGGGATAACTCCTTACAATCTTAGAACTAACATGGATGTTAGGATCAGGTGATCGGGATCGGTTTTGTGCTCCTTGAACAAGGTGTATTGTCATGTTAGTGGAATAGCACCCAATGACAAAGGCCTTTAGGCTCTGCCGAGTAAGTGGATAAGACCCCATTGGCAGACCCACAAGAACTCTTAGCCATAGATCAATATCTCGCTGAGGCTCTTGAGGCTAAGCAGACTCCAAGGCAGTAGCCGCGAAGTCTTCAGCCTAATAAGGTAGGAACCAAGGTTTATTAATACCTACAACATATGTTGTTTACCTGTCTATTTCAGTAGTTAGCTGTCTCTTACCCACCACCAATGGTGGGTGCTAATCAGCTAAGTATATATCTGGCAGGGAAGTTGAATGTATAAAAATGATATTGTCATGTTACAATGAAGTTTTATAACATACTTACCTGACAGATATATACGATTAATGGCCCACCCAGCCTCCCCGCAGGAGACAGGTGGAAGAGAAGAATTCTGATTAGAAAACGGGGATGGTTCCTAGTCCTGCCACCCAGGGCAGGGCGGTAGATCACCTGACCTACCTGTAGCGTGTGCCGCGAAATTTGAAATTCTGTCGGAGACGACGGAGTCTATAGCTAAGTATATATCTGTCAGGTAAGTATGTATAAAAACTGTTATTGTAACATGACAATATCATATTTATACTTGTATCTTTTTGGAAATGTAAAACCTAAGAAATTTGTTACTGGTCAGTACAGTACAAATTATTATCTGATCCATTAGTTTTTAATGAATAATTAACCACAATGGGACTATTACGACACTTCTTTCGAAAAATTGTACTGTTTAACTTCATTGCAGTATTTTTGGATCTTGTCAAATCGATTAAGTCTGTGTTATGAATAGTTTTATGTTATGAATATTTAAAATTCCTATAATGTGATGTATGAAAATTTAAATGTCATTTGTCAGAGTATTTTATAATTTAATGAAATAAGGGCAAAAAGTATTCCAAATAAATTGGAAGCATACTATACCAGATCTACCTAATTTTAGCTACTTAATCATACAAGCTTGGCCTGATGTAAGTAAATATTGTACCTGTATTGAATTATGGTCTGTTATCTTTCTGTATGCTATGCATTATTCTGACATACTACAATCATGCAGTACACGAATCTGCATCTCTTTGAAGCTGTGCTTAGCATTGTCCAAGAGGCAGAGAGTGTATTTTAAGATGGATTTAATAGTAGTTGGTTGTTCTAAGTCCAAGGACATTAGAACATTGGAGTGATTGAAGGTTTTTATAAGTTAAACGTAAGAAAGATACGAAAGGTGTCTATTGTATTTAAGATAAGGTTAACTATCATGTCACATTTTATTTCCCTGTTTTAAAGATTATATTTTAATGTGCTGTTGTTGGAATATGTTTATTACCAGTATAGAACGAATGTAATATGCACATGTACAAGACAAAGGCACCAATAATTTATTTTCAAATCTCTCTTGTGTATGTATTCCTTCACCATCTTACCTATGCAAGGTTGATTTTTGTACAATTCCTCTACCCTCTGTGTTTGCTTGAGGTTTGTTTAAAAGATTGCCTCCCAGCTAGAAGTATAAAGCAAACCTATAACTTTTAAAATCAGAGGAAACAACCCAAGTAGACGTGTAAAGCCAACCTATAACTTTTAAAATCGGAGGAAACAATCTAAAGAAGTGGAAAGAGATCTGGAGAATTTTTTGGATGTTGTCCAGGGTCCTGTAATCAACAGGATGTGTCTGTCAAATATAAAGTTCAAACTATGGGTAAGTGAATCTTGATATGTATGGTCGGAACTGATAACAAGAAGGAATGCTATGTTGAAAAAAAAAAAAATAAAGGCTAGGGCAGCTTGGTAAATGTTTAATAAGCCATCGAGACCAATTTGTTAACTGACAGTTTAAAAATCCGAGGAAACATAATATCAGGCGCCCAAATGAATTTTTGGAAACTAAAGACAGTGTAAAATGAAAATGAAATGAAAAAGGTAGGTAAGTGAGGGGAGTGAATGGCAAGTGGACCTTTCATGGCATTGTCTAGGAAAGAAATGGAAGTGAAGATCCAAAATTGGATGATTTAGACAATAATCCTGTTTTTGGAAAGAAGAAAGAATATACAGTGGTACCTCGTTTGTCGAACTTTCCGTTTTTCGAACAAAATTTTCGAGAAAATTTTGTATCGTTTGTCGAACAAATTAATGCTCTACTTCGAACTGATTGATCATCTAGTTTTACTTGCATTGGAGGCCTACTGGGTCTTACAAGTTAAACTATTAATTTATTTTTTTTTCATTTACAATATATAGTTTAATGATAACAATATTCTACAAAATACATTAAAGTATAAAGCATTTAATATAAAATTTAGCTTTCAATATAACATTTAGCATAAAAGACGCATAAAAGTCGTAAAATCGTACGTACCGCCGGGTGACGTCATGCCCAGCTGACTTGAGACTGAATGAGGGAGCGTTGTATATTGAGGGAGAGAAAAAGATAGTTAAAATATTACTGAATGTATGTAAAAGCAATAACAATTCACATAAAAAAGGAATTTCTCAATAAATTTAACGTAATGATAAAGTATTAAAATAATCAAATGCAATACACAAAAAAAAAAAAAAAGTCTTAATTGAGTAAATTAAAGAGCAAAGCTTTTCACAGTAAAATTTAGCACAAATGATTAACAAAATTATTCGTCATTGCGATGATACACAGCTAACTTGAGGAAGAGGGAAGTAGAGTTTATATTTTTTAGGAACAATGAATGAATGATTTTAAGTTATCGTGCGTCGTGGTATTGTTGAGGAGAGAAGAAGAGGCAGTAAAATCTTTACTATAATATGTACGAAAAAGCAGTACCAATTCACATAAAAAATAAATGTTATTTCACAATAAAATTGGAACGTCATGATAAAATATGAAAACAATCAAATGCAATAAGAAAAAAGGGAAAAAAAAGGATTTTGACGTAGGAAAAATCTATTTCTGGGCGATTGGTTCGTGTTGCCCAGCGAAATAATCCTTTAGTTCATTATTTCTTAGGTATATGAGCAAACAAATTACCAGAGAATAAACAAAATAAAGAAGAGGTCAGTATAACTGACTCGCTCACCAAAATAAAAGAAGGGTGTCGGTATGGTAAACTAGGGCGAGTGAGACCACTACCACGAACTTCTTGCCATTTAGAAATTTCCCACAACAAACTCCCTCAACGAGAGAGCCGACCCACAGAGCGGGGCGGCAACTACTACTACTGCAACCCACGCCAAGCCGACTGCCGCGCCTCTGGTGGCCATCCTGAAGTTAGCAATCAATCTTGGGCGAAGGGTTGGGAAGAGGTGGGATTTCGCTGGGCGACACGAACCAATCGCCCAGAAATAGATTTTTCCTACGTCAAAATCCTTTTCTTTTCTGGGCTCAGTTTCGTGTCGCTGCGCGAAATAGTACCAGAGAATTAGCACAAGATTGAAGAAGTACAGAGGGTCTCAATAAAACTAAAAACTTAACTAAAATACTATAATTGAAATAAAATTGGAATATTCATACAGTGTTTTCAGACAATTTCTGAGTAAGGGATAACAAAATAAATGTAACTTACAGCTATAAAATATTTACAAAATTATTTAAACAAGTTACAAGTATGAATATGTAAATTAACATGTGTGTGGGAAAATAACATTAAACAACACACTTAATGAATTCATAAATACAAAGCCATAAGGCAACAAACCATTGATAAATGAGAGTGTGGAACCCTAGCATAAAAATAAGGGGACCACACTCATAATGACAAATATATACAAATATTTGTGGGTGACCCTAGCATAAAATAAGGGGACACACCACCAAGCAATCATGAGAGCAGCTAAGGCTCGAGACGAAGTGTAGAGCAATATGGTAGGCTAGACAAAATGTTAGGTAAGGTAGGTAGAAAGGAGATCTGGATCTTCAACTATACTACTGGGCAGAGTCAGGGGAAACTATGTTTCCCACTGCTACTGCTGAAAATTTCAGAGATTCCAAAGACTTCAAGTAGTGACGCTTAAATACTGTCGGCGATTTCCATCCAGTATATTTTTTCAAATCATCAAAGTTCATATGCTGAAAATAATTAATTGAGGTGGCCACTGCCCTGACATCGTGTGCCTTAGGGAAAGATTCAGGGTTAGCCTGTTTAATAAAGTAGAGGATCTGTTGCCTTATACCTTTAATTGATAAGGTACCACCTTTTTCTCCTAAAGAGGGGACCCGAAGAGGAGGAGGATGTCCTAGACAGAAAGGCTCGCAAGGTCATCACCGGACAAAGAGAAAGGTCTTGGGGAAGGGGAATGACTTTCCATGGTTCCCACCTCAACAAAGGATCCTCATTCTTTGCTAAAAGCTGCGATCTGGAGAAAGCAGAACTTCTCCTGAGGGGAGAAATTCTACATGACCCGAATCTATGGGATAGCGCCGACAGTTCTGAAATTCTAGCTCCTGAAGCCAAGCTTAATAAAAATAATGTTTTTCTTAAGAGCATTATGAATGAACATGTCGTATTATCTGTATCTGAAGCCAGTTTTAGAACATCATTCAGAAACCATGACACTGAAGTAGGCCTTAAGGAAGGTCTAAGTCTAGCACAAGCCTTGGGAATAGACGAAAAGTAGGAGTCTGTTAAGTCTATATTAAACCCAACTGAAAGATCATCTTCAAGGATCTGAAAAAGGATATAGCTGAATTGACTGTCATGATTCTAATGTCCGATTCTCTCAGGAAAGATGCCAACTTTTTAACTGCAGCGTCATACTGCCTCAAAGTTGAATCCCTTTTATCTGATTCTAAGAAGAGGATATTTTGTGGATCTATATTTGCATCCCTCTTGGCCGCAAACTTCATGAAGTCCATAAAGTTAGGGCTTTGAGAATTCCTGAGGAAGCGAACACAGTCTTCATTTGTACCGACTGGGAGAGTCTGGGATTGGGGTGGGAATCCGAAGGGGATGAAGACCCAATTCCAGCAGCAGGGGGTACCATTGCTCTTCGGCCAGTCCGGTGCTACTAGAGCTACTTGACCATTGAAAGTCCTGAGTTTGCTCAGAACTTTCAGGAGAAGATTCACCGGAGGAAAGATGTAAATCTTTTTCCACTTGTTCCAGTCTATGGATAGAGCGTCTGTGGCATAGGCCAGAGGGTCCAGGTTGGGAGCCACATAACAAGGAAGTTTGTGGTTTGCTTGAGAGGCAAACAGATCTACTTGTAGACCTGGTACCCTCCGGTGTATCCATTGGAACGAGCTGTTGTCCAGCGACCATTCCGACTCCAGTGGGACTGACCGGGATAGAGCGTCTGCTATAACATTCCTCACATCCGCCAGATGGGTGGAGGAGAGGTGCCAACTGAACTTGTCCGCCAGGAAAAGATGGCTACCATGACATGATTCAGGTGTCTTGACTTGGAGCCTCCCCTGTTTATGCAGTGAACTACTACTGTGCTGTCCAGAACTAACTTTACATGAGAGTTCTTTGGTGGAAGGAGCCTCTTTAGAGTTAGGAACACTGCCATTGCTTCCAATACATTTATGTGGAGCTGGCGGAATTGGAGTGACCAAGTTCCTTGAACTTTCTTGAACTGAGAATATCCTCCCCAGCCGCTTAATGAAGCGTCTGTGTGGATAGTGATTCCTGGAGGAGGGAATTGAAGAGGCACTGACATGGACAGATTCTTCATCTTTGTCCAAGGACGCAGACGATTTCGGAGAATTTGCGGTATTGTTGACAACTTGTCTCTGGATCTGACATTTGCTCTTGAGCGCCAGATCCTGGTTAAGTCTTTCAGTTTGGCTTTCATCAAGATGTTTGTCACTGAGGCAAACTGAAGGGAACCTAGGATTCTTTCCTGGTTTCTCCTTGAAGCATATTTGTGCCTTAGAAATTGCTTCACTGACTTCGCTATTTCCTTCCTTTTGGCTACCGGAATTGACAGACTGTGAGAGGATAAATCCCATTGAATGCCCAGCCATTGAAAACGGGACTCCGGAGTGAGTCTTGATTTTGTCCTGTTTATCTGGAACCCCAGAGATCCAATTCCAGGAACTGAATGACTTTCTTTGTGGCTTTGCGGCATTCCTCGACTGTTGGTGCCCAAATCAACCAGTCGTCGAGGTACGCTACTACCATTATCCTTTGAGACCTTAGTTGTTGAACCAATACTTCCGCTATCTTCGTGAATACCCTGGGGGCTACGTTCAGACCGAAGGGAACTACCTTGAACGAGAACGCTTGGTCTCCCAGCTTGAAGCCTAGGTAAGGGCGAAAGTGTCTTGCAATAGGGATATGATAGTATGCGTCTGTAAGATCGATAGAGGTGGTGACGGCCACGGGGAAGTAAGGTCCGCACCTGCGAGATAGTCAGCATTTTGAACTTTTCGCAGCGAATGGCTAAGTTTTAACTGGGACAAGTCTAAGATTACTCTTCTTTTTAATGAGCCTTTCTTTGGTCACGCTGAATAAGCGACCTTGAAACTTTAACCGCTTGACTCTCGCTATTGCTCCTTTCTGAAGGAGTTCCTCCGCATACTCTGTCAATTCCTTCGATGGAAGTTGAAGGAATGGTCTGGGTGGAGGGGGGCCTCCGATCCAACTCCAACCCAGGCCTTTCGACACAATACTTTGTGCCCACTTGCTGAATCCCCACCGATGCCGGAAGAGAAACAGTCTCCCTCCTACCTTGGAGATCTCACTGCTGTTGAGCTGAGTGACCTCCGCGGCCTCCACGGAAGTGCTTTCCCCTGTTGAGCAACCTTCCTGATCCTCTCTGACGAAAGGCTCCTCTGGCTCTACTTCCCCTGGCGAACCGGTCGAAGTGTTGAAAGGCCTGGCCTTCGAACACCTGGTTAAATGCCGGGGAGACAGCATAGGACGTGGAAGGTTGGGATTGTGGGGAAATCAGGTAGATAGGCTGAGCCTGAGCTTTCGACGTGGAAGGCTGTCCTGGCTGAACGACTGGTACCGCAGACACAGCCTGACCGAAGTGCTGAGGCTTCTTTTGATAAGGCTGAAACCTTTTGGTCTTCTTCAGCTTCTTGCCTGATGACGAAGGGTCTTGTCGTCTTTTGGCGGAGAGGCCCCAACGGTCTTTGAGGCTCTGATTGAGCCTCGTGGCCTCGTTCTGAACCTCTTTCACCATAGCTTCTGGGAAGAGGTCTGCCCCCCAAATGTTGGAGGAGAGCAACTTATTCGGCTCATGCCGAATAGTTGCTTCCTGAAGGACATGCTTTCGGCAGTTGACCCTAGCAACCACAAACTCGTACAAGTCCGATTGGACTGTACAAGTCTGTGATTTGGTCAAAAGCTTGAATAGCGGTTCCGAAGCATATGATAGGGCCGCTACTTCAGTCATCGCCATGGTGTTAAGAGACCTGGCCAGCCTAGTCCTAGCCTCAAACTCAGACTGAATGAGGCTATCGGGGAGTCTCGGAAGCTTCTCGCCGAACTGGTCCATCACACAGTCCGGCTTAAGTTTGCCTACCAAAAAGGTGTTCGGTAGGTCTTCCCACAAATCACCAAGTGAAGGAAGTAAGGGTGATGTGGGGTCTGCCTCTCTCAACTGCGGTAAGGGCTCTCCTTTTAAGCCAGCCTGGATGGTAACGCTGGCGATCTTCGTCAAGAAAGGAAGAGGAGTCTCTTCCTCCATCGTAAAGATGGTGAAAGGACTCTTGAATGCCTGGATTCTGGTGTTGGTACAGTCCATTTCATCCAAACACCGGAGCCATTCCCTCTGAGCCTGGTCCCTGGAGTACAGCACGGTCTCCTTAGGAACCTTATCCTCTCTATTCATAGCAGCCTCCGTCAGCCTGGCGTAGCCAATGAACGGAGGTTGAAGATTCTCCGGGTAGAACTCGAAGTCTTCGATTCTTCGAGTACCACACTCTGGGATAGAAATGAACCCGTCCTGGAAAGGAGCATAGGAAGCTACTCTCCAGGGATTGTTCATGGAGAATGGAGGGAGGGAATCATGAGGAGGAAGCTGGAGTAGGCCTGCGCCAGGTGCCGGAGAGGCAGCTTGAGGAGCTTGGTTGAAGCCAGACATGAGATTTTCCTGTGTGGCAATCCTGTCTGACAACTGAGAGAACATCTGTTCCATACTAGTCCTCAGGGACCCTACTAAATCTCCATCTGTTGCTTCATCCCGGCGGAGAAAGCGTTAGGATCAAAGCTGGGAACTGATGTAGAAGTAGATGGGTAACTCAGCAGAGGTACCGTAGGGGAAGGAGAGACCACTGACTCCGCCGGAGTACGGGATCTCTCCTTGGAGGACTTACTCTTCGATGCTCTAGAGCCCGAAGAAGATGTCTTCCCTTTCTCTGCTCTGGGATTAGAAGCCGAAGACTTACGAGAAGAAGACGCCGAAGAAGTCTTTTTAGACGACGACGTCTTGGTCAAAGTTTTCTGCGCTCTGTGACCCTTCACTTTGGGAACCACAGAAGCGCCGGGCGTACTATACGAGAGCTCCGCTCCCGTAAAGCCCTGGAAGGAAGCAGCAGAAGTAGCAGGAGAAGAAGATCCAGTGGCGCCCAAGGAAACCCCTTGAGCGTCCAACGTACCTACCTCGACCAACAAATCATCTACGCCTACCATAGGCTCTACGTTAAGGTCTAGAGTGGCGACCTCCACCGATATATCCTGGCCTGGTTCCTTCAGACATTGGGCGACCTGCCGTTGGATCGCCGCCATCGTCGAGGCTGCCTCCGTAGGGTCGACGTACCCCGTCGACTTGCCGCCGGGAAACAGTAGGACAGCCAACCTCTTCTCTAGAATGTAGGGCTGTCCCTTGGCGGCGTTCTTCCCAAAGCCGCCGACCCAAGCCCTCAAGGTTGCTAGAGCAGTCTCTCTGACCACGGCAGCCTGGAAGAGAGGGTGTCTATTAGATTTTAGGCTAAAGTTGAAATTCAACCTTAGAATAAAATAAGCTTAAGTCTAGACAATATCAGCACATATTTCATAATATATTAGAGAAAACTTAAGCTTAAGGGGGAGGGGGCCAGCCCGCTAATGCCATTTTTTAAGGACAGGACTTGATATTCATACCACTTGATAAGGTGACTTGGGACATCTCCAAACCCCATATGATTTTCGCCTCTGACCTTCGGTTTTGTGACGCCAGGGCGATTTATCCCGAAAATAACCATTTTTCAAATTCTATCTCCTCCCTTGATATTTAATATTAAGACCTGGGATTACTACCATATATAGATCTGATGTAGACCTCCAATCGAATGGAGTTTTTTTTTTTCTAAAAGTCATTTTTTTGCAAGATATGAATTTTTCAATATGGTAAAAAAATAAATAAACCCTATAAATCAGGAGAAAAAATTTATAAAAAAAAGACGAAACAAAAATTGGAAAGAAGGGCTGTATTTGATTGTTCTATAATGTCTTTCGGAGTTATATACCAAATTTCATTGCTATACCTTTAAAACTAAGTGAGAAGATAGATTTTGAAGGTCAATAAGTACTATAGTTTTGAGATACGGGCGTTCAAAGTTTTCCTTCGTATTTCTATAAAGACAATGTTAATAAATAACGATTATTATGAATGTATATTTTTTTTTTGTGTATTAATAAACCAAAACTATTTTATTTATCATAATTTAATCATAAATGATGATCCCTTTGCTCATATATCGCAGCCTGGGGCACTGCTTGAGGCAAGATGGGGCACTCCTTCCTACGCAATTCTCTCTCTCCCCTTCGCTAACTCGGCTTATTACAGCGAATTTTCTTCTTCTGTATGTTAGCGAGAGTGTTTTCTTGTATTTTCCTCTTTGGCATGATGAAATTCTTGCCCGAAACAAAGATAAACAAACGTAAATGCAAAGAAGAATGTCAAGAGGTGAAACTCGAAGGCGTACTCTTTTTTTTACAAAGACAATTTAATAAATCATGATTATTATGAATTTCATATTCCATTTTGGGTTTTAAAAAACCAAAACTTTGTTATTTATCATAAATGAAGATCTCTTTGCTCAAAGATCGTCGTAGCCTTGGGCACAGTGTGATGTGTGCTGTCAAGCAAGACGGGGGCGTTACTAAGCAACCCTCACCTCTCTCTCCACTAACAACGCATATATTATGATATTCTGTAATAATACTTGAGCGATTTTTCTTCGTCTGTATGTTAGCGAGATGTTTTCCTTGTCTTTTCCTCATTGGCATAATGAAATTCTTGCCGAAACATACATAAACATACGTAACGCAGGCGTATGTCAGAGGTGAAATGGAACGTGTAGTCTACTCGACGTCTGTGATCGCACTAAATCATTATCAGGACTGGACTTGGCCTGAAGTCTCCTTCTTGACCCGGGAATGTCTACAGATGCCATTTCTCCCAATTTCTTTGACAATAATTATCAAAATTTACGATAATAGAGGAAATATTGCATTTTCTTGTACGGATCAATGTTTTAGGCTTATTGAGTTACGTTAACTAATTGCCCTGTAACTACGAAAGTAAGAGGAATTTTGACGAAATATTTCGTATACATATTCTCAATTGCCATATGAAGCTCCATGAATTTTTTCATGACTTTGCATTTTTCGCCCTATAGGTACCTCCATATATAGGCGTTCCGGCCGGCCCCCTTAATATATACATTTCAGAATTCATATCCTATGAATATGCGATGATGGAAAAAAACTTACCCCGTCCAAAAACTGACTCACGAGATCGTAGCAGATCGTACACGTCTCGTGGAACCAGACCTGCAAGCTTCCGTGAGTTGTTGAGCAAGGAGCATGAGACCTGCAGACCTCATGCCCGCAGGGGTCTTGGAGCACAGCGTTGCACCCCGGGTGCTCACAGTTGGTAGCCTGTAAGTGGAAGGATACATGAGTATCGATATAACACTCACAGGGCTACTCTAGTACTCCGTTGCATGCCGGAGAATAATAAATTTTCGGGCATAACCCCTCCCCTATCACCTTAAAAGGCATAAAATTGAAGACTCCGGTGTAAGCCGGAGAATGAAAAACACCAAGGTCAGGGGAGGAACCCAGCTTAAGGTAACTTATAAATAGCTTATAATTAACTTAAGCATAAAACAGTTAAACTAAATCCGGAGAACGACTCCGAAGCGCGGCGCTGTCCGACTCCGCCGGCGAAATGCCTAGGGCACTCGCCGGAGAGAAGGAACGGTGGAAAGCAAAAAGGGACCAACTGAAAACGCATACACTTCGCCGGCAGGCGGGCTACCGTACCTCCCTCCCGTAATCGATGGGGCTCCAGGAAAGAGAACAGAGATCCGTCGTCACGGGGGAGGGAAGCGAGGAGGGGCGAAAACAGTTCCCGAGCATACGGCGGAGCGCCGGAGCAACAAAGGAGAGGGGAGGCCAACCCCCCAACTCCGTCACAGCGAAGCACCACCGTAAACAAGGGAGAGCAAGGTCACTCCCAGCCAAGTGTCTGTCCAGACTCCCCTACTCCCTCCGCGTAGGGAGAGAGGGAGTCAGGCCCGGATGGAGCGAGCAAGGACAAACCTCCCTCCCCCCTACTCTATGGGGAGAGCAGGGGGGGGGGATAGGCGACTGGGACGGGCGTCTGGCTGTACCGCGATCACGAGGTGACCAAGGTACGATAACACAACACAACCGACTAAATCGGTAGCCTAGGATAATGCAACCAAACTGTTCAGAAAGATGCAACAAACGTGATGCAACAAAACTGACAATAAGATGCAAACAAAACTGAAAAGAGGACCATGGGAACACTGATACCTAGGCTAAGCAAACAGACCAGACGCCCTAGGCTAACCAAAACACAATATACAAAAACAAAAGTAAGGGAAAATAAAATTACAGTAAGAGAAAAATATCCAGGAGTGTACGACTAACCCGAAAGAAAGTCTACCACTCAAAGCTAGCCTGAGCCGATACGAAGAGCGATGGCTAGGGTCTGGACAAGAAAAAACTGAATGCCTACGTAAGGTAGAGACATGCATGCATGACTTAAAACCAGGGTAGGCTAAATCCCCTAACGATATACTTAATAAAAAGGACTAGAGACGCACGTGAAAAATAATGGCAATGGTTCCAGGTATGGGAGACCGAGAACCAAACCGCCATGAGGCAGAACATGCCGCCATGCTCCAGACCGGGAACCTGTATTTATACCTAAAATCGGCAAAAACAGGCACCTGGATGGAACGAAACTAAATCCAAACCTTGCGGAATACTCAACTTAGCTGCTGCAATAGCTGCACGTTCCATGGTAGTGATAATTCACGCAAAAACAACACAAAATCAAGAGCAAAAAGAAACACGTGGGTCTCTTAGACTGCTAACGAAAAGGATGACCACCAGAGGCGCAGCAGTCGGCTTGGCTTGGGTTGCAGTAGTAGTAGTTGCCGCCCCGCTCTGTGGGTCTACTCTCTCGTTGAGGGAGTTTGTTGTGGGAAATTTCTAAATGGCAAGAAGTTCGTGGTAGTGGTCTCACTCGCCCTAGTTACCATACCGACACCTTTCTTTTGGTGAGCGAGTCAGTTATACTGACCTCTTCTTTATTTTGTTTATTCTCTGGTATTTGTTTGCTCATATACCTAAGAAATAATTAACTAAAGGATTATTTCGCGCAGCGACACGAACTGAGCCCAGAAAAGTCTTAATTGAGACGGTCTAGTTGAACCAAGGTCTAGAGAATATAAGGTCTTGTCATGCGCAGCTTAAACTGGGTTACTGGATTAAACGGCTAGGTGCGTGACGTCACAATAACCTTAGTCAGGCCCCTTAACCTATAGCAATCCTGCCTTTCTTTACTTTCTCGTTTTTTTTCTTCTAAATACTTTAAGCTATTCGATAATTAAATTAATAGTCAGATGTAGGTTCTTCATTTACTATGTTAAGAAGAATAATCATAGGAGAGATCATTAGAACATTTTCGCCAAATAACATTGAAATTATAGAAAACCTACCTTTGCTTTCTTCTTTTTATCCGTTATTAAATACTATTATCTGTTTCCGAAGGAAAATAATAGTCAGAATAAAAACTATATTTTAATATATTAATCATGAACGAGTTCTAAAGAACATTCTAAACAATAATATAAATATATGTCTAAATTACACATTTAACAGATCTCCATAAAATCACATTTTGCACATATATTCGCTAACTTTTTCAACCTATGCACCGCTTTTCGGGAACTACTAATGTGTCAGTTCAAATTCCGAATTCTAAAAACTGTATGGCATGCAACAAAATGTTTCGACTTCTGAAGTTATTTGGATGTGAATGCTAATTATATCCGCAAATTTAATTATCACTCCTTTTAAGGCTGTTAAAACATTTTCCTCCTATGGTGAGAGTCAAACATCCATTCATTAGAAATGATCAAGAAACACTAGGTTTCATTAGTTTCCCTTCACAAAAGCTTATGGCACCAATCTTGCTCGCAAGTTTCCACAACTGGAATATTTAGGAGCAAAAGTAACAAAGGAAGATCCTTTGTTACTTTTGCTCCTAAATATTCCAGTTGTGGAAACTTGCGAGCAATGAACCCGCCAACATATGGCATCTTCCCATGTTTGTTCTTCAACTTTCTGGTCTTTGAAGTCATCACTTTGATCATCCTTATTAAATACTGGTAAGCAAAATAAAACTGCTGATATACTGGGTTCTTTCTGAAGGGAATTTCCTTCGTCTTCGAATGATGCGCCTTGCTTGTCAGGGACATGGGAAAATGAGGCGGATGTTACATTTTCACTGTTGTAGTTTTAAACGTTGCTCTTTGAGCTTCCAAGTGTGCTGTCTTTTCCTAAAAGGTGGTTCTCTGAGACGATGTTTAAATGTAACTGGTGATGGGTGTTGATCCTACGCTCCCATTTGACTTTTGCAACCAAAAAAGTGCCCCAACCCAGCCTGATTTAGTCTGTAATTTAGTTTTTATTTTGCCATTTTCAGCAAGTTAGACAAAGGATAGAGCATTGTACTTTTCTTCACTAGCGGTTCTATTCACGTCTTGAAAGATTTTGTCTTGCATTTACAGGTTTAGTCCCGTAAGCATTTCTTGATTTTCTATCTGTTGGCAGTCGAGAATAAAACGGATCAAACTATCTATCAATAAGCCGAATGAAATGGCTTGTAATTTTGCAGCCCTTATCTTCAAATATCCTTGGTTGTCGAAGTGATCAAAAGATTTATAAGTACTTTTGGACAGCAGTAGCACGGCAAGTTTAACTTTCATTCGTTGCATACCTATAATAACATTGATATGTTTTTTAGAAAGTTTATAAGCTGTCCGAAGATCACTTCATTCCTCTTGATTAGCTCTCTAACTGGACCATTGTGAGCGTATGTACCACATACAGTTGCCTTAAAGTGTTTCTTTACCCCATCCCCTTATGTTTCAGGAAAATGGTCTGGTAACACAGCAATGAAGACCGTTTGTCTTGTAACGACGGATGTGAATGGTCGAGATTTTGGATGCCAATGCTCATATTTTCTAATCAATACTGTAGACAATGTGTTAATGATATTAATGATATAAGAATAATAGTTTACATTACCAGTGAATTAAGTTGTTAAATATATAGAAAAATCTTATAATAACAGAATAATAAAAATAGCAATGGTGAAAATCATATTCAGTGCTTACTAACCATAATCGTCAACCTTTGATCCAATCAGGTGTGGCTGCTGCAGGCATTTGCTGGGATCCTACTTTTGTCCATGGTAGATCATTGTTTAGTGTCAATTTCACACCCTCGCCAGTAATTGCTGTCTTCGTAGACGGCGACACAGGGTGTGAAAAAAGTAATTGAAGTCAAACTAACTGTTTCAAATATCTCATTCAATATTTAAAATTTCCCTCCACATGTGACCTAACAAAACATCAAGAAGAAATCATCAATTGTATTTTCATTTTTATGAAAGTAAACTCCACGATGATCATTCGCCGAATAGTGAGGTTCATATGAGTTCATGACAACTATGGTGGTAGTTCGAGAATTCATCGGTTGTTAAAGACCCACTTGACAATGGAATTACTCTGTGTAATGTAATTAGGTGCTTTGTAAGGTATTTCACTTTTAATACTGAATATGTATACGTATACAATTAGCAATTTGACCTTGCAACCAGATGCACCTTAAATGGGTAGATACATAGAAATAAGAGGTGGATTGAATTGCTTTTGCTTTCAGTATTCGTCAGGTTTTGATTTTATTTCTTTACATTTAACTTAGATGGTTAAATTTCTCCCCCAATTTGAGCTGGCCCTTGGTCATAATCATTGCTAAAAAGTAAAACACCCAAGCTTTTTGTAATTATATAATAATGAGTTTTCTTTATTAAAATTTATAGCATCTATCAAAAAACTATGTACTAATACACAATTGTCATGTTCAGTGTTTTTCACAACCATAATTTCGTACTAGCCTTTGTTATAGGACTCAAGCGATACACATTGATTGAAGTTATATGTCCTTTTTTTGTCAAATTTTCATTCTCGTAACATTCCTTACATTGAAAAAAGAAACCCACAAGATTACTGAGTATAAATTGTTTACTTGTGAGTGTTAATATAGTATTTTACTTAAACTTGAGTACTTTCAGGCCTTAACTGTGGCCCATTCTCAACGAATATGGATAACACCTTACTAGAGAGAAAAATTAAAGTCTATACGAACGTAGATAACTACTTAAATGTAGATCA